>NC_056746.1:1145780909-1145850909 GCF_019279795.1 Protopterus annectens
AGTTTTTTGGGGCCATAAGCTGTCGCTGGCCGATGGTCACACTCTGTGCGTAGTTTATCTAGGGGTTCCCCACCTATCTTCGGTTTGCAGGATATCTGCAGCATTCAACCCCCAGGCCCTGTGGGATCACAGGACCAAGCTGATTCTGGCGGGTCTTTTACATGCAGAGTCAACTGTTACTTCTGCAGCATCTTTGACAGCCACGGCTGTGACTGTTCAGGCTTCTGGCCCTCCTTCCCTGCCCGGGACCCACCTCTAAACAGGGTGAGAGAGAGGCCAGGAAGGATAAACACAGAGAAAAGGAGAAAGAGAGAGAAAAAACAGGGATAAAGACAGGGAGAAGGGGTCGCAAGTGGCATGCGGACTCTGATCCTTCACCCCCCCCCCCTGCTAAAGTGATCTCTGCTCCTGAAAAAACTGCTAGGCCATCTTCCCCTCTGCTTCGTTCTCCACGATTCTCCCCAGAGCTGGAGGAGGAGGCTCGGCCCCCTTCGAGGTCGTCCTCGTATCGGCCCTCTCGGCTGGTGTCGGTGGCATCCTCGAGATCTACAAGGAGCCTCTCTGAAGCTGATATGGACCGAATGATTAGAAGGTTCCTCCAAACTCAGTTGCAGATGGGAGTGTTGCTGGCTCCCCACCAGCCAGAGCGGGGAGTTTGGCTCTGACTTTTGCCCAGATAGCTCCTTCTCCGATCCACCCTCGGGTTTCGGGGTCCTTGGATCCGAGGAGCCCCGGAGTCAGGGGGTTGGCGTCAATGGTTCCTCTAACCTCGACGCCGGCCTTGCCCTCGTGTCTGTCGGATCCACTGTCAGATCCAAGCTCTTGGAGCCGAGATCTTGGTGTCAGATCCGAGGGGATGAGTGTGCCGTTGGCCCCATTGTGGTCGGGGTATACAGTTTCCCTGGGTCCGGCTGTCCCGGCCTCTGCTCGGATCCCCTTGTTGGATCCGAGGGGCATGGCTACCCGCCCTACCAGTTTCAGGGAAGCTGGCTCCCCTTCTGCCTTCAACGTTGTGGAGAGGGTTCTCTCTGGAGGATCAAGACCCCTCCCTCTTTCCTCGGAGTCTGCCCCTGCTCCCTCGCAACTGAGTTTGTCTTCCATCATTCAGTCCTCCCAGGGACAGCCTGTGTCCGATATGCCCCAGACAGTTCCCCTTGAGTAATATGAGACTGTTTGTGAGCTGTCCTCGGAGAGTCCCCTCGAGGAGGCCCCGTGCAAATGCCAGTGCAAAAGGAGGCACATGGACTCCCTGAGTCCCTCACTGAGGATACCAACTTGGAGAAAGGGGAAGGTTCCCCCAGATCACCTCCAGAAGACATTTCCTTCGGAGACATAATGGAAATTCTTCATCAGAGGTGGGGGTTGGTCTGCCAAAAAAACCTTCCTCAGATGAGTCGGTATTTCTGGAGGCATTCGACACAGGCCCATGTACCTCTTGGGTGCCCCCCCCCCCGGCTGACCCTCTGGTGGACCTCATTACCACCAGAGCTTGGAAGGAACCGGACACTGTAGAGCTAATACCTAAATGGCCAGAAAGTATTGAACCCTCCTGCAGACAAGCCCACTTGGAGTAAGGTTTCCCCAGTTGATGCCAGGGTGGTTGCGCCCACCACCAAAAAGGAACTGGCCCAAGAAAGTTCCTTGGTCCATCCTCCGGACAAGGGGTCTAGGGTGATGGAGCTTCTTGGAAAGTGGACGTTTGCTTCAGCTGCCTTTGCTGTAAGGGTGCTGAATTACATGGCCCACATAATTAGACTGCAGCGTGACCTCGTGAAGGTGTACACTGAGTCTCCCCCGGAGTCCATTTTGGCCGAGGATAAACAGACATTCTTGGCTCTTATGGCCACTCTCAAGTCTGTTTTGAATACGTCCATGCGTTTACTCTCTCATGCCACCGAGGGAGTCGCTAGGGCAGCCGGGTCCGGTATTGCCATGAGGCGTCATGCCTGGCTCCGGCTTTACGATTTTTCTGAACCTTTCAGGGCGTCCTTCTATAATGCCCCTTTTGACGGTTCGACCCTGTTCTGGAGCCCGCCGAGATACACTAGTCCAGAGTGAGAAGTATGGGAAAACACTGTCGGCCGTCAGGATCTGCTTCTCTAACCCTCAAAGGTCCTTCTCCAGGAACCAGTGAGGGGAAAAGAAGTTGTGGTTTTGGAAGTCTCAGCAGTCCCGGAATGCTCCCGACTCCTCCCCCTAGAGGCAGAGGGGGACAAGGTGGACGCTGGCCCAGAGGCAGAGGGGGACCGAAGAACTTTGGGTCACGGGAACCCTTTTCCGACCGACCCATGCAGCAACCCTGAGGGGTTGCCTGACGGCTCCTCTTTGGAGGCAGTCGGGGGGCGTTTTTCGAGGCACCTAGCCCAGTGGGAGTCAGATCGTTGGGTGCTTCGGATAATATCCAGAGGCTATTCTGTTCCCTTCATAAACAGACCCTCATACACAAGGCGCCTCCCATTTGTCCCACCTGCTCAAAGGGAGGCAGCAGCTTTGGAAATAAAAAAGCTGCTAGAAAAAAGAACAATCCAGCTAGTGCCCCCAGACCAGTCCGGATCAGGCATCTATTCCAGGTTGTTTTTGGTGCCAGAAAAGAGGGGGGACTTAAGGCCGATTCTCGACCTATCCACAATGAACCTGTCTGTTGCCAAGGAGAAGTTCCGGATGGTCACTTTACAACCCATCCTGCCCTTCTTGCAGGAGGAAGACTGGATGTGCTCGATAGACCTCAAGGATGCTTACTACCATATCCTGATGGATAGGCGATCCAGGAGGTTCCTCCACTTTTGGCTAGGAGCCAGTCACTACCAGTTCAGGGTCTTACCCTTCGGTCTCACCACAGCCCCCAGGGTGTTTAGCAAGGTCATGGCAGTTGTAGCGGCCCACCTGAGGCTTCAGGGCATTTAGGTCTTTCCATACCTGGAAGACTGGCTTCTCACCGCCCCTACCAGGCATCAACTTGTATTAGCCAGAAACTTTTTTCTTCAGTTGCCTACTCGGTTGGGTATCACAATAAACCTCAAGAAGTCTTCTCTTCAACCCGTTCAAATTCTAGACTTCATAGGGGCAAGAATAGATTCTCTTCAGGCCAGGATATTTTTGACCCCAGACAGACTTCACAGCCTGGATCTTCATGTCTCTGTGCTCCTTCAGACTCCTGCACCCCCAGCGGAGTTAGTCCTGAGAGCTTTAGGGTCCATGGCAGCAGCTATAAATCTGGTTCTTTGTGCATGTCTGCATATGAGAGTGTTACAGTGGACGTTACAAGTTCAGTGGTCTCTACTGCATCAGTCACTAGACTTTCCGATTCCTCTAAGCAAAGTGTGCCAAGCTTCTCTCATGTGGTGGCTTCAATCCCAGGATCTGGGAGTAGGATGCCCCTTTGTTATGCCTCCACCCCAAGCCACGGTGACCATGGATGCCTCCCGCTTAGGGTGGGGGAGGCATTACTCGGGCAGGACTGTCCAAGGCACGTGGACCCCAAGCGAGACCATTCTGCATATCAGTGTTCTGGAGATGAGAGCAGTCTTTTTAGCGTTGCAGGCACTTCATACCTCTCTCCCTCTGGGAACTATTGCGAGCCAATCAGAAAATATGTCGGTGGTCTGGTATGTCAACAAACGGGGGGGAACCAGGTCCTATCCACTTTGTCGAGAGGCCATGAGAATGTGGGAATGGGCAATCTCCACCAACCGCTTTCTGACAGCAACACACATCCTGGTTCGGTCCAACATTTTGGCAGACAAATTGAGCAGGACTATCCTGTCACCTTACGAGTGGTCTCTGAACCCTTATGTAGCGGAACAGATCTTCCTCAGGTGGGGTCAGCCTTGCTGCGATCTCTTCACATCACCGTCCAACGTGAAGTGCAGCAAGTTTTTCCCTCCGATTCCCCCGATGGAGGAAGTCCCCAGAGACGCTCTTGTCCATGCTTGACCACCTGGTCTTCTTTATGCGTATCCCCCGCTTCCTCTCATGACAAAATTCTTACAGAAAGCTTGTCGGTTGGGGAACAGGGTTACCCTCATAGCCCCATTCTGGCTTCGTCAAATTTGGTTCCCTTGTCTGAGGTCTCATCTTCTAGCTCCACCCTGGATTTTGGATCACATTCCAGATCATCCCTTGGGAATTCCTCCTCCGAATCTGGACAGCCTCAAGCTCACAGTTTGGCTGCTCCAGTTCCATTAGTTGCCAGGACTCCCGGTATCTCTTCCCCAGTTAAATCCATTCTGGTAGTGGCACACAAGTCCTCTACCAGGAAAGTTTACAGTAGTAAATGGAAAAGCTTTTCCATTTGGGCTTTGCAGAGAAATCTGGATCTTGTTACTGCTCCAGTTCCAGCGGTGTTAGACTTTTCGTCTCCTATTTTCCAGCAAGGGGCCAGCTGTTCCACGGTGAAAGTCCAGCTGGTGGCTATTTCCCATTTTTACGTAGGGGAAAATTCAGGTTTTTTAGCTGCTGCCAGAATTTGCAAGACTTTTATTAAAGGTACTTTTCTACTGAGACCTCCTATCAAAAATCCTTCCCCTCCGTGGGATTTGACTTTCGTTCTTCAGCCCTTAGTTGTGCCCCCATTCGAGCCCGCAGCATCAGTTGATTTGAAAGTTTTGTCATGGAAGGCAGCCTTCCTGGTAGCTATCACTTCAGACAGGAGAGTGTCGGAACTTCAGGCGCTATGTATGAAGCCCCCATACCTAGTTTTTCATAAGGATAGGGTGTCTCTCAGGACTAACCCGTCTTTTCTCCCTAAAGTTGCTTCGGAGTCAGACATTAATCAGTCTATTAATTTGCCTGTATTTTTCCCTAATTTTCAAAATAAAGGGGAATACAAACTTCATTTGCTGGGTGCTCACAGGCAGTTACGTTTTTACTTGCATAGGTCCAAACCCTTCCGCAAGTCTGATCAGCTTTTTATTTTCTTTGCTAAACCCTTTTTAGGAAAACCAATTTTGAAGGAGTCTCTCGCTAAATGGATTTTGCTTTGTATTTTACAAGCTTATAAAGAACTTGGATTGCCAGAACCAGAAGGGGTTCATGCTCACTCCACCTGTTCTATGGCTACTTCTGCTGCATTCTGGTCTAGAGTTTCCCTGGATGATATTTGTTCAGCAGCTACCTGGGCCTCCTCTCACACTTTTATTACTCGTTATAAGCTAGATATGGTGTCTAGAGGAAAGGCTTCTTTTGGCTCTGCAGTGCTCCGGAATATCATTCCTTATGGGCCTCCCAAGATTTCAGGTAGCTGGGGACTCTGTCCCACAGGTTGATGATCAAATGAAGTTAACTACTTCAGATAAAGAAGTTATGTACTCACCATAAAGTTCCATCTGAGTAGTTAGACTTCATTTGTCAGCATCCTTCCCTCCCTCCTTCCCCCTGACCTTGGTAGTTATTTCTCTGCTTGGGCTCGATGTCCTGAGTTTGACGAGCCTGGTGTATGTGTTCGGGTCAGGTTTTTGGTGTCTTAGGTTGTTGTGTGTCACGTATTGGGTGGCAAACTCGATCTGAGGATTGGAAGGAGGTTGCAGTGTAGTATGGGCAAGGGGTAGGATCTTGGAGCTCGGATCTTTAGCTTGGTAAGCTGCCGGCTCGGATCCATATCTGATCCGCAACCCATAGGTTGCTGACAAATGAAGTCTAACTACTCAGGTGGAAAGTTATGGTGAGTACATAACTTCTTTTTTCTGGTTGCTTGACAGCTGGTTAAAAACAGACCTGACTAATACTGAACTGTATACTATTTGTTTGGTTTGACTTGTTCTCATGTTGGGAAGAAAGGGAATTTATTCCTGTCTTCTTTTTTAAAGCTCTAAAACATAAGGTATGTTTCTGCAAGGACAGTGGTCTCAAATTAAATGTAAAAAATGTAGCATAGTTCATTTGGTAAACAAAAATAGTTTCACTTACCATATAGAAGATGCAGTCCTGCAATCAGACACTGTTGTAAGGGATCCAGGCACACTTGGTTTCTATTTTTTCAAACACCTTTATTGAGTTATCACTTGTGACATAGGCAAATTGCGGTAGCGTTGTCTCACAGCAAGAGGTTCTCCCGTTAGATTCTCGGCTGGAGTGCGGGGAGTGCCTTCTGTGTGGAGTCTGCATGTTCTCCCCGCGGTTGGGTGGGCGTTCAAAAGACATGCGTAAATGGACGTGCCTTCGTTGAAGGTTGAACATCGAGCTGGCACCTTGGCGTTCATCAAAATCTACTGCCAGTTATTATATATAGAGAGAGGAACCAAGCGAGAAAGAGTAAAACTACAACCAAGAATGCTGTTCCAAGTACCAAAGTTACTAACACCTGGCTCTGCATCTGCAACTTCCCTGGATAACCTACTCCTTCTTTTCACTCTATCATTACTCTTACTCTACTAGCATGATCTATCACTAATGGCAGTTTCACTTTAACTGTACATAATCATTTGGATATAGCCACTAAATGTAAACAAACATTTTTTATGTAAATTACTGTTGCTCTACTTATTGTGTCTGAAACTACTATCGTGTATGTATTTTCTTCTCACTTGGCTGTATTTGTTTCTCTATTGTATGTATTTGTTACTCTTGGAGCTTTTCTCCCCGGGCCTCCGCTGAAAAAGGACCTGTGTCTAGTCTACCCGGTAAACAAATGTAAAATAAATATACTTCACATATATTGCTGTATATTGTATAACTTAAGCAATATTGCACAAAGTATTCCATTCCTGCTTTTTTTTTTGTTTAAACAAAAAAAATATTTATTAAACCATCACTTACTACATAGGCAATCGTACTTTTATATAAATAAGACAAACCACACCGACACAATCCTAGTTGCAAGCATTTTGCATCACAAACCATACTGACACACTACAAACTGCCAAACTGCTTTTTTGGCAACCACCATTATTAGACACAGCAAGGCCTTACCATGTGTAGGCAATTCTGATTTTGTATCATAGCTCAGAGAAATAATTTCCCTTATCAGATCAATCTGCCCACCCAGCATCTCCGGCAGTGCATCCCGTAGGGAATCTTTAAAGTCCGCCAACTCACCGCACTCCCAGAAAATATGCCCCCAATTACGTCTTTCTTCCCCTTCACACTTCCAACACTTACTGTCTGCCTGAGGAAAAATTCTCTAGTGTCCACTTGGGGTATAAAAATACCTGTGTAAACATTTCCAGGCAAAAGTCCTAAATCTTCTGTATTTTGTTGCATATTTGGGAGACATACATAGAGCCTTCCGTTGTTTCTTTGTGAGTTGCTTATCCAGTCTCTCTTCCCAGTCCTTTCTAACCTCCATGATTCTTATAGTTATCATGCAATATTTTATATGCTCTACTAATTATCCCTTGTTTAATGGCAGCTTCTGTTCTAGATTCTATTAAAAACTCTACCAGTGCTGGTCTTTCATTTAGGACCCCCCCCCCCCATTTCTTTCTCTTTGCCTGTACTGTGATATCAATCCCTAATAGAGAAGGCAATCTCTAACCTGCATTCCAAATAAATTTTTGGCGTATCCTCATTCTGTCGTCTTTCCCTTTCTAGTTATTTGCTCCTGATACCTTGGTTCCTTTGCCAGTTTTCTCCAATAAGTTCCTGCCCCCTCTTCCCTGTTGTCTGTATCACTAATTGCAGTCATCCCTATCAGCAGAATCTCCTTTCTCATTGCTGTGTTGGTTTAGCTCTTAGAATACTTTATGGATATAATATTCTGAATGTTATTGTTATTCTCCTTAAAGGCCTGCATCCAAAATCCCAGTCTGTCCTTGTTTCTTGAGCTTCCCCAGTGTTTCATCATCCTCTTTCCACTTTGAATTATAGTTTTCTGCGTGTGCTATGTATAGGAGTCTTAACTGTGTAGTTCTGAAATACCCCTTCAAATTAGGCAGGAACTCTTGGGGATAATTCCTTATCATTTGACTACTGTGTCTCCACAGTAGTTCGGAAAGTCTTTTATGTGGACTATCTCATTTCCAAAGGCATTTCCACTGGATCCAGAGACGTCTTAATTCCCCTTTACTTGTATCTAATCTGACCTATTATTGAATATAATGCACATTTTGGCATGTATATATCTAAACATATCACATAGCTAGAGAGACCTCAGAGATGCATAACTAAAAAGATCAGGGGCCTAAAAAGCCTTCGCTGTCAGGAAAAACTGGTAGGCCTTTCTGTGTACTCAGCTTTTATGGACTCCTCAGTGAAGATCTATGTCTAGCCTTTCATACCATGAAGGAGCCAACTCTCGTTTCACCTCCTGTTCCTTTGCAGAACTAATGCTACCTCAAGTACTTGGCTAAAAGAACTAAAACTTCATCAGCAGATAAATAAGACATGTTGGCACGATAGATTCAGTTCCCAACGTATCCCTCATCTCTGTAATAAACTTCCACTACATATCAAGCACAGTAGGACCCTTACCACCTTCAAGGTAAACCTAGACAACTGGATGGTCAGCATGCAATTTCCCCCAGGTCTTTCTTGTTTTGCCCAACTTGAGGCTAGAGGGAAATTTTGAATAGGGTTTTTTGGCTAGGCCTGAAATGGTATCTAGACTGATTGTCTAGAACTTACCTATGAACCAAGCTGGAAATAGCAAAGGAAGGACTCCCAAAAATTATCCACTGCAGAAAGCTACCTCACAGATTGACTGAAATGGAAAGTGTCTATATTATTTTCCACCAGAAGTTGCATTTAAGTTGTGTGCTAACCAAATGCTTAATCTTCAGTTCAGAATCTTTACAGGCCAGCTGCAAGCTTCATACTTTTTTCTTTCTTTTCTCCATACTTCCCTCATCATCAGCTCTTCCTTGGTCACCCTAATGGCCCATTTTTTTCTGCACTGGTAACCAGGGGTGATAGGCTGTCTGGGGGTGGGACTGTCATGCTATGGATGGATGGGGTTTTCTCCATTAAGCCCCTACCCTCTTTATATGTTAGTTCCAGGGTGTATGCTTGAGCTTACTTAAGAAACTGAGAGACAGACATCTCCCGCTCCATTGGCATGTGCCTATTTGGGGGCCCCACCCCTCCTCAGAGCCTACAGTGGGACACTGTGAGGCTATGCCCTGCCTCTGCAGTAACATGTCACCTACCAGTGGTCCCACCTATACATATGTCTGGCGTGCTTTACTATTATCTCCAGTATCACCACTGGCAGCATTGTATTTGCACACCTTCCCAGAGCACAGTCCCATCCCATTCCCCTCCCCCTGAAAGAAACAAGTAGATGTAGCCCCTCTATTCCTCCTCTTCCCACCTAGTCAACTCCTCCTGTACTAGGGAGCCACTGTTTGAACCCTGGTCACCTAGCTTGTAATCAGGGCTTCATCCCTTTGTGTCATTTAGCTGACTGCACACTTCATACACATTTAGAGGGGATGATCAGCAGCTGTCTGCCATAAAATTCTGTAGTCACTGTTAGTGGACCAGGCAGCTCAACAGATTGGCATCTAGATAAATTTTGCATTCACCTCTGTTGCAAGCTGGGAAGTGATGAGCCTACCTCTAGTTGGGTCTTGTACTTAGGACAGTGTTGCATCCATCACTGCTTCTACAGAGAATCCATATCCAGAAGACTGTCAGTGGCTGCCACTGGAGATTTAGTGTACATCTCATCTGCTCAAGTCAGGATGCTGTTAGAGTTGGCTCTCATATACTTGGGAATGTGCCTTTTCTCATCATTCTGGAAAACTGCTTGCACACTGCTATTATGAATGAATGAATAAATAAAGCTTTATAAGCACTCCATGTAGTAAAGCAAATTAAAGCAGAAAATATGAATAAAATATGAGTTACATGCAGATCTGTAAAAACAAAAAAAAGTCCTAGTAAGAGGTGGTTGCAATCTGAACCTTGATTTTATGAGCTGGATAAGTCATGGTGGGTTTGAAACATATGAAGTTAAGTAGTGAGAGAAACTGGGTCAAAGGCATTCAAACAAATCAGTAGATGTCCTTCTATTCACATGTTGCAGTATTCATGACAGTAGAAAGTTGCTACCTGCAACGCTGCCTTCCGGCCAGTATACCAAAGTCTTTGCTTCTGGAAGGTATGTGTGACGTCCCTTGTCAGGGCCGTAAACCGACGTAGGGTATAAAGGTGACATCTGCACACACCCTCCTTAGAATTTTCCTGCCACAGTGAACGCCAGACTGCTGTTCACCAGTTCCGAAAGCAGATTGCGTTTTCTGACGACCATTAAAAGTCTCCAGACCAAACGATACAGATAAGTGCCCTGTTGGGTTTTTTCATTACCTTTGATTATTGTTAAGTCTTAAATGTCAGCTAGAAAGGGGAAGTCCGCTTGTGGGAGACAAATTCCTCACAAGGACTCGTACGAGAAGTGCGGTTTTTGTTTAGGCGAGGCCCACGACCATACATCCTGCCCTATTTGCAAATCCTTCATACTGAAAATCCTTCGAGCCATCTTGCCACACTAAAATTGTATTTAGAAAATCAGAGACTCTTGACATCTTACGCTCAATATGGAAGGGGGGCATAGGCCCATCCGAAAAGTCACCAAGGAAGTAGGCCAAGAAAGTTAGGTCAGAATCCCATGCTGCGCCTCAGGTGTCTGAGAAGGTTCTTGACGCTGATGAAAGCCCTGCGTCTTCCCAGACATCTGTTTCCAAGCCAGGCCCAGGAACCTCAATGGAAGCTGGTGTGGCGGAAACTTTTAGTACATCCACTGAGGCAGTTCAGCCGTCAGGCCCCGATGGAGGAGGGGAACCACATCTCAGTCATTCGGAGGGCCTTGCTCCTTCACTTCCACCCAGGCAGACATCTGCTCCGATTCTCTTCCCACCAGTTACTCCCTTAAAGAAAAAGCAAAATGTTAAACACCCTGAAACCCAACCAGTTCCTGGATGGGAATTTTTTTCTCAAAGCCCTTTTAAGGCTTTTCAGGCCTTACAGACTCAACAGGCCCCACCAGCCCTCTCACCTCTACCTACTTTACAGGTTTCAGAGGAAGAGTAATCTTCTTTAGATGAATCTGTTTTATATGAATCCCAAATAAAGTCCCCAAAGGATTTTGTCACCCCCGAGGAGGAAGAGTCCATCACTCCTGAGTCTCCAGGGAAAGAATTCACCTTTGGAGACACAATCTCCCTTATGAGGGAGCATTTTAAATGGCAGGCATCTGAAGTATGACACCAAGAAAAGGTACTTTGACCTTTTACAAATGGAGCAACCATCTCCTTCAGCAGTGTCCCCCTTGCTACCTGCCTTCCAGGATGCCTTCTAGGCTGCTTGTCTATCCCCTGACTCTCAACCACCAGCTTCCAAATGTCCGGACCAATTTTACAAGGTCCCTCAGGATACCAAATACCTCTTTAGGAGCCCACCAGCAGACCCAGCAGTTATTGCTGTCTCTGCTGACAGCTCATCTAGGCAACTACCTTCAACTGCTCTTTATCCTACAGACAAAGACAGCAAATTCATGGACAGAATAGGGAAGAAAGTTTATACCTCCTCAACTCTGGCTATTAGAGTTCTCAACTACGAAACACATATGGCTAGATATGTCCTGGATACCATTACCAAGGCCTCCACATTACTATCTGAGGCTCCAGATTCTCCCATAAAGCACAAATAAATACCCTCATCCCAAGTAACTAGGCACTGAATAAAGTGCAGTTATGATGCTGTGGAAGCCTCATCTAAGTCTGCTGCATCTGGATCAGTCTTGAGGCGATACTCTTGGGTGAGACTACACAACCCCTACCCATGGATGTGCAAACAAAATTGTTGGATGCACCCTTAGATAGCAAAGCTCTGTTCAGACAAGCCTCAGCAGAACTCCTAAAATCCCTTCAAGAAAAGGGTAAGGAACTGCAAAACCTTAAACACCTACTGGTGTCCCCATTCCAAGATACCACAGGAATTATCCACAGAAACCTTCCTTTGTCTGAAGGCAGTCCTGTCACTCTGCTTCACAGTCTAAAGGACGCAGACAAACTAGGAAAAACTCTACTTTGTCCACTATGCCCTTTTGAGGCCAGTCTGACAACTCCAGACCACTTCCTCTGTGACTACCCACCCTTGCACCAAAACACTCCACTGCCCCTCCGTCTCACCCTCTATCTTCCCTCCTGGCAGATGATCACACCAGAACAATGGGTACTCTCCATCATTCAGTCAGGCTATTTCATGACTTGGTGGAAGCTACCCACTTTTTGTGGTATCCCTCAACCACCTGAAAGCCAAATCTACCCCCCCCCCCCCAATCATTCAACAACTTCTGGATCAAGGTACCACAGAACAGATACCATGCCATCAAAGAAACATAGGCTTTTACTCCAGAGTGTTTCTGGTACCAAGGAAAGACGGCCCATGTAGGCCAGTCCTAGATTTATCCTTTCTAAACCTCTTTCTCAAAGTTCCCAGTTTCACAATGATTACCTTACCCCTGCTCTTACCACTCATTCCAATTCAGGCTTTCATGGTAGCCCTGAATTTGAAGGATGCCTACCTACACATCTCTTTTCACCCAGATTACAGGAAATACCTCAGATTTGCAATAGGCTCTTGACATTTGCAATTCTCTGCCTTGCCCTTTGGAGACTCTACTGCTCCCCGAGTCATCACAAAGTCCCTGGCCCCTGTCTTGCTCACTGCAGGACTCAGGGTATTCAGATATACCCATACCTGGACGACCTGCTCATTCTTCATCAAGACTGCTCAGTCCTCCTACTTCATCTACAATAGGTAATCTCCACCTTATCTCAGTTAGGGTTCACAATAAACCACGAAAAGTCTCACCTGATCCACTCCCCCAAGACCTGTTTTTTTCTGGGATGCAGGATCAAAACAGACAAAATGAAAGTCTTCATTCCAGATCAAAGAATCCCAGAACTTTGTCTATACTTCCAAAAACTTCTGTCCCACACTTCCTTGCCAGCTCTAGAAATTTTAAGAATTCTAGGCCACATGGCATCACTCATACTCATGTTGTCCCTGGCAAAACTCCACATGTGGAAAATCCAGTGGGTCCAGAAAAACTTACGGAGCCAACACTCCCAGCCCCTGGACACCCCCCCCTTACTTCAGTGTTTGAAGAAGGAACTCCAGTGGTGGATTTCTGCTCTCCACCTCAACCAAGGGACCCACTTTCAGGTCCCTGCACCCTTCCAACAGGTCTGCACAGATGCTTCCGACCTGAGGTGGGGGGCAGTGCTACTTACAAACCAAAAACAACTCTTGGTGCAAGGCACTTGGTCCAGCCCAAGACAAAAGGACTATATCAGCATCAAAGAAATGAGAGCTTTACACTTGGCCCTTGAAATCAGCCCTTCAGCCAGGAACCTGAAAGTAATCACAGACAGTACGACGGTCCTGTGATACATAAACAAGCAGGGAGGAACAAAGTCCTATTCTCTGTGCAGCCTAGCAATCCAGATCTGGAACCTAGCAGTATCTGTCCACATTCATCTGGTAGCTGTTTATATTCCTTCAACAGAGAATGTCATGGCAGACTTCCTGAGCAGAACTTCAGCTCCAAGTCATGAACTTATGCTTCACAGGGAAGTATTTCTGGACATAATCCACAGGTGGGGTATTCCACAAGCAGATATTTTTGCCTTGACCCAGAACAGACAGATGCCCAAATTCTGCACAAGGAATCCTCATCCACAAGCATGGAAAGTGGGCCTTCTCCTTCTCTTGAGAGGGAATGTACCTCTATGCTCCCCCCTTCACCTTAATTCAGAAAGTCCTTCCATAAATACAGAGGGACAATCCAAAAATCATAATGGTGACCCCCTTTTGGCCAAGACAGCATTGGTTTCCCCTCCTCACCTACTAGCCAAGGGCAATCACCACAGGTTACCCCACCAAATAGACCTGCTCACATAGGACAGGGGATCCCTACTACACCCTCAGGTGAGCAAACTGAAATTAACCTTATGGGTGATAGGATTTTGATCCCCTACAGACACCTATACTCAGAGGACATACTCAATGTTTGCAGGAGGCCAGAAAACCTAGTAGCAGGAGAAACTATGCATCCAAATGGAACAGATTCTCCCACTGGTGTCAATGAAAAAAACAGGACCCTCTGACACTACCCCTATACCTATGGTCCTTTCCTATTTGTGTGAGCTACTTCACTCAGGACTAACATAATCCTCAGTCAAAATGCATTTGTCTGCCATCTCTGCCTGTCTGCCTATCTCCCCTCCTCTGGCTTCCAGACTGGAGGTCAAACTTTTCCTCAAAGGGGTTCTTCACATCAGGTCTCCCAGGAAATCTATCCCTCCCCCTTGGGACCTGAACTTTGTACTAGAAAAACTTACATTGCCACCCTTTGAACCAGCCCATTCAGTATCCCTGAAGCTATGCACACTTAAAACAGTGCTACTAGTGGCCCTTACAGGAGGGTATTGGAGATGCAAGCTCTCATGGTTACCTCCCCATACCTTATTTTCCACAAGGACAGAGTTGCTCCCAGGACCAACCCTTCCTTCATGCTGAAGGTGGTTAATAAACTTTCACTAAACCAGACCATTAACCTACCGGTTTTCTACCCTCAACCACAAAATTTCTCAGAAAGGACTCTCCATTCCTTGGAGGTTCACAGACAACTGAGATATTACCTAGACAAAACCAAACCTATCAGAAAATCAACTTTTCATCTCCTTCCACCCGAGAGCTCTAGGGGAAGGCAGTCTCCAAGCAGGCCATCTCTTCATGGATTTCGAAATACATTACCTTATGATACTCTTACCATGGTAAATCCCTGCACGATCAAGTCAAACCTAACTCCACCAGGGCAGCTGCTTCCTCAGCTGCCTCTTTCAAAGGAATTGACTACATTTCCATTCTGGAAGCTGCCACTTGGACTTCTATCCACACCTTTACCAAACATTACAAACTGGACCTACTCTCTAGAGCTAGGCAGGGTTTCCAGGTCCATCCTTGAAGGACTCCTTGACCAGGGAACCCAATCCTCCACTCAGAGCCATAACTAAAAACTCTGGTACTCTCCCTACTGTTATGAATACTGCAACATGTGAATAGAAGGACATAGAATAGTTGTGTAAGAACTTACTATAACCTTAAATGTCCTTTTCTTCCATGTTGCAGTATTCAGTCCCCCAACCTACCCCTCTACCTTACCAGCTTACATACCATGCTGACTTGTGGGAATATAACCCTTCTATCCCTCAGTTCACTAAACACAAACTTCCTGCTACCCTGACTCAAGCCTACATGTAATTCTAAGGGCTCCCTTGGGACCCTTCTACCTACAGGAGTACTACTATATGCGGCAGTTCATTGTGAGGAGGGTATGTGCAGACGTCACCTTTATACCCTACTTCGGTTTATGGCCCTGACAAGGGAAGTCACACGTACCCTCCTGAAGTAAATACTTTGGTATATTGGCTGGAAGGTGGCGCTGCAGACAGCAACTCCCTACTGTTATGAATACTGCAACATGGAAGAGAAGACATCTAAAGTTATGGTAAGTTTTTACACAACTATTCTTTTTCAGTGATTTGTAGTATGTTTTCAGATTACTTTAAAAAGTTTTCATCTTTTTCTTCACAGTTCTATCCTGTACTTCTTGGGTAACATCCCAGCTGAATTCCTTTCTAGGGCTGAAGTAGGAAAACAGCTTTATTTAAATCTGACCATGTCGTGCTACGTAATCATTTGATTGGAAAGGTTGTTGGTGAACAGGGAGTAGTAATCAAGTCACATTTATCATGGATGTGGAATGTTACCTTAATTGCTTCAAAATTCGATCACTTTGCAACAGAAGCATCTGGTAATTAAAATATATAAAGCACTTTCTGTACTTATCTTGTTCTTGTTTTAATCCAGGTTTTAGGAAACAAAACTGAATTTCAGAGGGTTGTGCAACTGCTGGAGAATACTTTGGATTTTAACATCAATGTTAATGCCTCTGTGTTCGAAACAAACATTAGAGGTGAGTGATCATTTCTGATTTTCAGTGAACTTGCATAGCTGTATTGGTAGACTTTGTAAGTGGTGGGCAGGATTACTTTTTGCTTTTGCCATTAAAACCCTACCATGAAAACTCGTCTGTATGATCTGCAGCTCACATCAGTTTAAAAATAGCAAGAACTACAATGCTGCCTTGCTTCTAGAAAACACCATAACATTTTGTGATTTTTTTTCAGTTTAATTACTTTGCAAAATATTTCTTCAGAGACCGTAACATGGCACAGTTTTATTTACTTTAACATAATCTGGTAGGGATTGTGCAAGGGCTTTGTACCTACATTTTGACATCGTTAACTTCATTTTGATGTATCCCCTTAAATCATTTTGTTTTTAATTGTGCTCTGCCTTCAGTTTTAGGGTTTTGGGGATGTGTATTTGTAGTTATTTTCTACCTTAAAATTAAATAAAAAATTAAGATATCTGAATATGGTGTGTATGCGAGTATGTGTGCATGTATGAACATTGTTGTATTGTGTATGTGCGCAATTGCCTGTCTTCTAGATCTGTAGTTCCCAGTGATGTCCCATGCAAACCTGTAAGTTGAATGCCATTTCCTGACTTTAAATATTGTTTTATAGTACTTGTATGTTACCTTAGAGGTATTTTCACGTCCTGTGGTGGCCAACTGCTTAAGTGACAGCTTAGTCTGTCTGCCTTTAAAGTGATTTGCTGATGCTTATACCTGCTTGGTGGCATCTGGCGATTTAAGTGCCATGTTGCAGTATTTGGACCATTTTTTTTTTTTAATTAAAAAAAAATAACTTTGTGAACTTTTTATCAGCCAAGACCTGAATAAGTGTACTCTGTCTGTTTTTACATGATGTCACCAAGGGATTACATTGGAATGTGTCCATAGAAATTAACTGATGGACTGCCATTCATGCACTGTAGTACAAATGTTAAAAGTCCATGAATGTATCACCCACTCTATCCCTGTACAGACAGTCTATGAAATAAAAGCAAATGAAGCCATCAAGACATCATTGTAAAAAAATAATGCTTTTCTGAAGGGTGTAACAAGAAACAGGGATGTGTATGATGTAAATAAGTGCAGAGAAAATGCATCATGATGCATTAAGCACTGTATGCCATGGTGCAAAAGGTATGTAAAAGATCATCAACAAATCACATTAAGGTTATCCCTTTTGACTGTGTGTGTCTGTGTAACCATGCCTACATCATCGGGTTCCTGGTATTTCCAAGCTTCTCCTTCCAGATGCTCTGTTTTATGCATTGTTTTGTTTTATGATGCTTTGATTTTTTTGTGTTTTATTTTATTATGTGATGTTACTAGCTTTTTGGAGGATATGGAACAAATATGGTTGTCTGATACCAAGTGACCCATGTTTTCCCGTACTGAAGTGGGGCAGATGAGGTACAACCAGAGTCCAGCACTCATCTTCTTTGGCTGGTAAAGGTGGTCTGTTCCAAATCCCCATGCTCTAGGGCATAGGTAACATGCTTGCTATCAGTGCATGGTCTAATGTGCTGGCACCTTTCTACATTATTCCAAGCTACAGTGCTATGTACTCTCTAATAGGTCAACACGCTGTCCTGTTGGCAAGCTTTTGATTGACTTGACCTGCATTTTAAGAGGTAGAGCTCCTGCAGCATGATCTTGCCACAACCTTTCCCTCAGATTAGTGAGCTAACTTTGGCCAGATCATTGTCATGCTTCACAGACCAGTTCTACCTGTGCCCTTGCTTACTGTATGAACCAAGGTATCTGATTCATAATCTGAGCTTTATCTATCTAGGCTATGGAGCTGATCAGTCCTTATCCAAGCTTTAAAAGTGTTTTCCTTAATTCTATTTATTTTATTTGTTAGGTTACATAGCTTAGATTTTGCATACTTAAATTAATAGGCTGTGAAGCTCAGTGACATACGTTTTACAGTTAATTTAAAGCAATGAATAGTGGTCTTTCTAGTAAATATTTTGGTTTTGTGTATCTGTTAAATATGTGTACATGATAACATTGTCGCCTTACAGCAGGAGGTTCCCCGGTTTGATTCTCGGCTTGGGTGCCTTCTGTGTGGAGTCTGCATGTCCACTCTTTGTTTTCGTAGGTTTCCTCCTGGTGCTCTGGTTTCCTCCTACATTCCAAAGACAATGCAGTAGGTGTGTGTGTGTGTGTGTGTGTGTGTGTGTGTGTGTGTGTGTGTGTGTGTGTGTGTGTGTGTGTGTGTTGTACAGAAGAACAACTGTGGCAGGGTTAGCCACCCGTCAGTGTGAACCTTGTCTGTAGATGATTTTCACTTAAAGTGACACCCCCAACCCCATGTGCAGAAATGGAAATAAGGGGTTGTGGGTGGATGGATGGGTTTTGTGTTAAAAATCGTAACACTTTGCTAAGTCTGTGCAGTTAATTCCAGGAACAGTGCAGTAACTTGAATCCTTGTTCAGTAAACTATATACAATGAAAATAAAAACAGTTTCAGTCATTAGGTTTGTAGAATTCAGAGATATCGTGAAGTATTTGAATAAAGAGGTCTTGGTGTTACAGGGGCTTTTCAAAGTGGATGTGAGTGAACACCCCTTAATGGCTTGAGGGTTGGTGCTTGATATGTCCCACTGCTTGAATGAGTTGTACTTTATAGGTAATGAGGAACCAGTCTGTCATCACAGGGGTAGGCAACAGCACTTCACCTGCAAATGAGTGCCTTGTATTCCATTGTGGACATGGATGTGTGAAGGCTTAGTTTTGCATACCAGGGCCAGATTTGTGCTTGCTGACTACCATGGAGAGGAGGAGGAGGGGGGCTTAATTGTAAGTCAGCCCTGCATGGATGACAGCACACACTTGTTTTTGTAAAATCGTTTGAAATGCAACACTATATTTTGGGTTAGTTAGTCTTTGGCTGGGGGGGGATGTCTGCTGGATAATTTTATAAATTATTGATATGTTTAGCGAGTTGAAAATGTCTCTGTGAAATCATTTTCATACTGAGACACAGTGAAATCGTTGCCAAACTTAGTTGCATTGCAATGTTCTGTACTGTAATTCTGATTTTTATGAAAGACCCTTCCTTTTGTAAAAGTTACTAGAAAGAAACAGTGGGGTTTTAAGGCTGCCATTTCATGTACATAAGTGAAAATAAAATGAAGAGCTGTATAGTACAATAGTGTTTTTGCTGTGTTATATAATCCATTTTTACCTTGTCATCTCCTTCTTAATGTATCGTCCTGTCTTCCTAGATTTTGGCATGTACAGAAGGGAGGGGTCACTGCCCTACCCCTCACTTTGTGTAAAGGAACTAAGTCGCCTACAGAAGCCAGTATGGCTGTGCAAATCAGAATAATGTGCTAATGAGAACAGCTGGCCCAGGCATTATACGACTATGCACCCACGTCACTCTAAAAATAAATTATTTTCCTTTGTGCTTGAATCCATTTTCCATTAACTGTCTATAAACTGAGGACTGGAGTCCTCACTAATACAGTTTTGTATAGCTTTAAGGATGATGAATATTTTTTTTTCTGCCAGATTCTTAGCTTATCTGTGCTGAAACTTCGGGATTGGTGTACATGAATGCAGGTAGCTGGTAGCAATTCTCTTTTGCCTGTCACCCAAGTGTCTCATTTGTTTTGTGTGCTGTATCAGACTAGACTTCTGAAGCATGTTTATAAAATCTTAGTCTCACAGATAGTTGTACAGATTTCCAGATCAGCCCTGCTCTTCATTATGATGCATTTTAGTTAAAGCCTGCAACTCATCACATAATGATTTTTATCATGTATTGTAGTAAACAACTATCACAATTACTTTTAATGTAAAATGCTTGAAATTATTCTTTAGTGGTTGGAGGTTTATTGTCAGCTCACTTACTTTCCAAGAAAGCTGGAGTTGAAGTGGACACTGGGTGGCCGTGTACTGGACCTCTTCTCCAAATGGCTGAAGCAGCAGCTCGAAAACTTTTACCAGGTACTCTGTTCAGTGACTTCACTTTAAATGTTTTTTATTTATCATTTTTTTAAGTCTCAACTACAAGCTTACTTTTGATATTAATCCTGTTTATTAAGATCAGCAGTTCTCTTGGGAAGTCAAATTTTTAAATCAGTTTGCATCTCCCATAAATATCAATACCTTCAAGCTTGTTTGTCCAAAGATCCACTGAATTGGCAACAGTCCAAATGGCCCATCATCTGGTGGCTTTGTTGCATATTGAAATATGTTGTCTTTGTCATTAAGTAGTATTAGCTGTAAGGAGTATGGACAAGTAGAATGTGATACATATTTTATTTCAGAAAAGACGTCTATGCAGAGTGTTCCATTTTCAGTGGTGCCTCATTTGCAATAAATGTCCTCCATGAATATGTTTTAAACTTCTTTCTTACAACTTACTGTTGAAGTTATTCAGCATTTTGTGTTTGCATTTGCTGTGTTGTATACTGTAAAAGTTTTGTTGCAATTTTTATTTTAAAAATGTTTGTCTTTTGTATTTGTAGTTTATATATTTGCCTGTAGTTAATTAATTCTGATGAAGTTGACTACATCCTTTGTACACCATTTCTCTGTAGTTATACATGCAGTGAATTATAACTTGCCCTTCTAAACAAGAAGTGAGAGCATGCATTGTGCCTGCATGGTGGTTGGCAGTGCTCAGTGAGTGAATTCTTTGAAAAAAGGTTAATCCTGATATGTTTCAAATTTAGTAAGTTGCGATTCTGGCAGTTAGTCCAGAGGACTAAAGCTCTGACCTATTAATGAGGTGCTTCCTTGGTCAGTGATACAGAGTTCTTGTCTTTCTACCATCATTTGCCTACTGTGTGACCTTGAGCAAGTCACTTAACCAGACACTTTGGGGCAATTCAGAATATGGGCTAAGCACTTTAATGGTCTCCTGGACCACATGCTTAGTAATTACCAATGAACCTGTAAAGTACTCATTTATGTCTGTGATAAAAAAATAATAAATGAGGACCAGTAGATGTTGCCAATGCTGTGGTGCCATGTGGTACTTTGTGGCAGGGCATTACAAAGTCATCATCATGCTGTATTTTGTTATGCTTACTCTTTGGTTATTATTGTACTCTGATGAAGTTCCGTTTTGGGATTTATGAATGTTGTTTCGACATCTGAGGAAAGTGATGTATGAAATCCACCTTAGGGGTGCAGTTAACCTGAAAGCAGTAACCTAGTTACCTTTCCCTTGCTACATCTCTTTTCTTTTTTTTCTTTTTTTTAATCTGGCATCTCTGAACAGCATGATTGCTTTTGCCATTTTACACTGCATCATGATTCATACTCAAGACCATTAGATCATGTTTTTTCCTGTTTTTTTTTTTTTTTAATATACTACCTTGGGGCATCCTTTCGGGTCTCCTTAATCTCTTAGTGAAGTGGTATTTCCTTAATTCTGCCTTGTACCACCCATCTGCCATTTGCCACCCATGACATTCGTCATCATTTCCTTTCTTGTCACTTGCCTCAGTATTACATTGTATATTAATGATTATATATTCCTTCCTTTCTTCCTGTCTAACATATATATATATATATATATATATATATATATATATATATATATATATATATAGCCAGGTGTTGTGTTGTCCAGGCTATAGCTTCTCATTCTCTTTACTACACTGAACACTTTCTACTACCCTAACCTTCTGTCTTCTGTATGACTGACAGAACTGGACACTACACTTCCCATGAAGCTTTACCACTGCCCACTGCAATGGATGGATGACCTGAGCATCTGTAAAACTTGCGTTTTAAGTGGTGAAGTCCAATACCATGCTCATTTTTGCCGTTTTAAACTACATTACACGATTCATACTCAAGGCCTCCAGATCATTTTTCCCTGTTTTTTGCTGAGCTTGCTGGCTATTAACAACCCTCCATCCCCTCATCAAAAGAAAAATTGAGCATAGACATTACCCTCACTCCCTGGAGAGTCCCAGCATGAAGGCAAGAACCAAGATGGAGAGAGCTGAGATGTAGGCAGCTATAGAGGAATTTGAGTATTTGCCATACCTCCGGATGGAGACTGAGGGTGAGTCTCTTTCAGGCCCTATCTTCACCTTGGTCCCAAATATGGGCATTCAACATCACCACAAGAGCCTACTGTGCCCTCCCCCACAATGTAAAAAAAAATATGCTTTTGGCTTTTACAGAAGGGTTAGGGAGGGTGAAATCATAATACTTTTTTTTCTTTTCATGTTTATTGTCTACAGTTTTCTTTGCTGTTGTATCTTTTCAGGATGTAAGAAACTATGCATATCTGTTGTGTAAACCCTTTTTATATTGTATTCTGCATGAACATATGCTTGTAAATCTGCTTATTTTGTTTGTTTTATGAATAAAATATAAAGAATCCTTTGCATGTTTCTAACCACACGCTTAATGAGGACTGCCATCATGAACTTGGTAGCATCAGTCCCATGTCCCATATTTCACAATGCATTTTGTACTTGTTGGAGATGAGCAGAAAACAAAAACCATCATTCCAACCCTTCTCCAGGGATGGATAAGCAAGAATCAGCTTCTCATTTCCCCCTCTGCAAGGATGGATAAGCAAGCATTAGTGTTTGACTTGGGTCATTTGGGCTGTAGTCAGAGCTGGATTGCTGTTTGCCATGGTGCTGTGTACCTCCAGAATATTTCTAACCCCCTTTCTTTCCTGTTTGCTACCCCTCTGGCTGTATATATATTTTTTGGTTTCCTTGCACAAAATTGTATTAATATTCTTTTGTTTTGCATTAAACCTTGAGTACTTTTTTATCCACCTACCAAAATGGACTTGATCTTGCTGGCTATTGACTCCTTCATGTATTTCTTCTCCACTGATCATTGTTTTATCCAGGAGAAATGGGATTCCCATTCCCTTCCCCAAAAATCTGGAGCACTGCAGTTCAGTAAAATGTAGGGTCTAATTCTTTTTCTTCATCTCAGATAAGTCGGTGTGCATGTATATTAAGTAACACATTTCCTACCCCTTCTGTTTTCCCTGCCTTACTATGTTCTTGTATGGATATAGCCCGACCCTCTTGCCCTTGTGAGCATTTGCATTTACAGTAATTTTATCTTTTTCCTGTATATCCATTGCGTTGCATTTTATTTTATGTGACTTACATGTAATGAATTTACACATTTTTCTGTTTTACACTCTTCTTCATTTATATACCTTACTGCTTTCAGTGTTGTTTACTTAGTATTGTTACTTACATGTAGCATGTTAGTTTATGTATTTGGTCCAGATCATGACTGAAAAGGGCCTGATGTGGATCAGCTCATTTAACCAGTTAACAAACAGTAAATAAATCCATGAACAGGCTGAATATGTACATTCTCAGCGAGAAATCCAAACCATATATTCTGAATAAAACCAGCCCTGGCACTAAATGTTGTGGTAATACAGTAGTTGCCTGCTTTTCAGACAGTTGTTCAGTTGTTACTTCTGCTTCAGGTCAGTCCATCATTTCCTTATTTACCTTTCCATTTTTGAGCCCAATGACATGACCTTTACACTGACAACATCCATTTAAAAGGTACAATATTAGTGACCTTTTTGTTGTCCAGATACACTACTTCAACAAAGGCAGTCCTCTATATGTCCACTCAGCAGTATCCCAGTCACTGAACTGGATCACATAAGACTAGCAAGACCTGTGTTGCCTGAAGTCGTATTTTTGCTTTGCTCCAAGAGAACTTGGCATTCAAGAACTTTAGCAGTCAGTCTGACGGTCTTTAACCTTTCCTAGATAGAAGTGAGACTTTCAACCCCTTGACTCCTATACCGACCCACTTTTGTATTTGAAAACTACTGCTGCTGCTCTGCAGGGTGCCACTCTGGTCTCTTACAGACAGAGATTGTATTGCTTAGCCAGTGTTTCATCAGTTATTGCTGTTGTCTATAATGCAGAGGGAGAGCTTTTCTGGACCCTGTAGCATATCTACCTGAAGTCCCATGCATCTTTCTCTGCTTACGTCCTGCATCCATATCTGCCCTATCTTGTTTGTTTGTCCCAGGTTCCATCATTCTTGACTAAGTAACAATGTTGAAGATTTCACTCAGTGTTTCTATCTGAGGTTTGCCATTCTTGAACCATCCTGTCCTCTTTTTCCAGTAACTTGATATCCTGCAGGTTCCTCTCATGTTTTCCAAGGTATTTAAAAATATATTTTACTTTTACTTTAACTCTATGGCCATCCTGTTGTATAGATCTCCTTCCCTTGGCCTGTCGTGATTTTTTTTTTCTATTTTTCTAGTCTTTTCCTTAAGCTTTTTTATTTTCCTTCTGTACTTTCTGACCTCTTGCTTTCCTTTCACCTTCTTGTGTTTCAGCTTGCATACTGCAGTCTTCGATTAGGATGGATGTTTTTTTTAATTCTTCTACCCTACTGGCCTCTTAACTTACCCAACTGATCCTCTGCCTTCACTAAGTTGGTCCACTCATCCCTTCTGAGGTACTATGACTGGACTCAAAGGATCACCTCTCCATTCCCCACCCATCCTGGGTCACACTAGGCCCCAGCAAGGTAAGAGTCCTTTGTCTCATTCCTTGCCTTCCCTTGAGCATACCAGCTTCCCCTTCCAGGGTAGGATGGGCCACCCTTTCTCCAGTGAGAAAGCCATATGTCCCTTTCACTCTGTGTGTCTTTGCTTAGCAGTCCTATCCCTCCTGAGAAGCAGGGGTCAGGTGGTAGGGTCCGCGTCAGTTACAAGATCAAGTGGAGCAGCCTAACCATTCCATGTGATGATACCGTGGTCCTTACAATTGCTTCCTTCGTAGGGAATTTTGCATGTCCTCTACTATGCATGTCATCCTTAACTACATAGACCATGAGCTTTGTCAGACTATTGCTGCCAGCAGTACCTCAGTTCTCCAGCAGATGTCATCTGCGCTGCTAACTCAAACTGCCTCCCTCCTCAAGGGTGTGCAAACCAACATTGGTTGCTTAAACCCATCTTACTACCAAAGCCTCCTTTATATTGGGCAATTAAAGCTACATCTCAAAGTGGAACACCTACATCTCAGGCATTTATAGATTCTTAGACTTAGTAAATAAAAATTTCCGTGGTACAGATAATAAACTAACCAACTAGTGAGCAACACATTCTTGACCTGGTCCTGACTAATATAGCCACCAAATGCTATACTCCTTTAGTTTCTCCATTCATAATTAAATATGACCACAAGCTTGTGACGTTCTAATTAAACCATCATGATCAATTCAATTCAGGGTTTTATACAGGCATACTTTCTCAAACTCTGTGATGGCCTGTTGAAGTTCACTTGCAACTTCCACAAAATCGTCTCATATTAAATATTGCATCAAAAACATTGGGGTGGTGTAAGGGGGGGCTGATGTAATGGCTAATGTATTTATCTCACTGACACAAGCTACAGTGTTTAATTCTCATCTTTGAATGGAAAATTAGCTAGGCTTAAAATGACCCACAAGGGCAGCTAGCCTAGTACTTACCTAAACTTAAGAAGCTAAAAGCAAGTATCAGTAAGGGAAAGACAAATTGTGAACTCATATGAGCCTTGAAGCAAAGGACAGTTATAAATCCTGCTTTAGTTACAATAGTAAACTTAAGAAATGATACCAAATGTCCATTGAACTTATCCAAAATGGCACCACCCATTCTAACCAAGAAGAGATATCAGATATGCTAGCAGCCAAATTCACTGCCTACATTACCCCAGAAAGTAGTCATCATGACTCTAAAAATGCTTTACACTCCCCCTCCACAATGACAAAGGAACATATCAATGACAGTGCTCTGTAAAACCAAAAAGTACTATTTCCATGGGATGAGATACTCCAATACCTAATAACAAATGCAAAACATGCCCTTTGGAACCCCTTCTTAATGTTATTAACATAAGTTTGCTACAGGATTTGTTCCTGAAATGTGGTGAAACTCAGTTGTGATGTCGCACAACGGTGGTCCTACCACAGATCCCAGAAACTATTGACCCATTAACCTTACTAGTCTATTTTGCAAAGTCATGGAAAACATCATATCTGACTTCATAAACTATAATGTCAAAAATTGTATTGAGCTAGACCCCAGCAGTTTGGTTTTGTCAAAGGGAAACCTTGCCTACTTGATTTAGTGAATTTCTTCAAGAATATCACATAGTCAGTAGACAGTGGTCATTTTGTTAACATAGCTTATTTGGATGTGGCCACAGCATTGGACACCATATGCCATGCTGGCATCAAAAATAAACTAAGTGCCATACATATAGATCCTTATATAAGGTGGGTAGCTAACTAGTTGAAAGATGAACCCACATTCGTAAGCTGGGTGGCACCCCTTAGAAAGTATAAAGGTAACAGGTAGTGTGCTTCACAGCTTAATCATGGATCCTTCCTCTTTTGGCATCTACTTCTGTAATCTCCAAACCAGTTGACTACAAACTGGGTGTTATTGTTAAACCGCTCCAAAAATCCAGTCATTACAGTAGGAACTAGTCCTCATAAATGGGTAATGTAAGGAAAAAGAGCTAAAATTAAATGTGAAAAAGTGAAGAATTGTCACATTTGGTAGATATCTCTGCTCTTCATTGTACAGTATATTCCAGTAGCCCTGTCCAGAATAACAGTGTAGTAAGGGATCTTGGGATCTGGTTTCATCAGTTTTCTCTCCTTTGACCACAGTGTAGCAACAGTTGTCAGCAAATGCTTTTATTTAGTGCAGCTGATATCTAAAGGCATGTCATCCAAATCGGAGTAAGTCGTTATCCCTTTTTATGTAGCCTCTATTAATCGAATTACTGGTTATAGCGCCCGCTTTCACATGTATTTATCTACACACATCAACCAACTGGAAAGACCACAGAAGTTTCTAATCAAAGTAACTGTGGGCTAAAATACCCTAAGTTACCAAGAGAGGCTTGAAATGCTGTATCTGTACTCATTTTACAGCCTTTTTCAAGAAGATTAAAGTCCCACTTAATTCCAACACACTGGTTATAGATACTGTTCCCTAAATACTCATTTGACAGGTATTTTTACCTTTGAAAAGAATGCAAGACATTTTCTTGACAGTCCATAATCTCTTAACAGCTTTTTCTTTTTTGCCAGCCTTTTCCTAACAACTTTGATGGTGGCTTGAAGTTTGATGATGCTCTGTATAAATTACCATGATACTTCTACTTTGGTCTTTTTAAGCTCAATTGTCTTAAGAATCAGAACCAACGGCAATGCACCTGTAAAGGTTTCTGATAGTTGCAGATCTGACTTAAAGTATCCCCTCCAATTACCTGACAAAGTCCAATGTTCCATCTTCCATTGCCACACTGATAGTGTATGTTTCATCCTTCAGATGGGAGAGAGATACTGTCCAAGTCACATGACACAAGGACTTTGGTCCATTTGGGAGCTGAAACTCCATAGCATTGTGTCCATATCAGTGTGTCCTGGAGATGAGAGCAGTTCTCTTTTCTCTACAGGTGTTAGAGTGGATTTCAGCAGGCTACATCTCAATTCATTTAGGTAGCATATTAATAGTGTCAGATATAAACACAGGAGGGAGGAATTTTCCTATCTCCTGTGTCGATAAGCAATGGAATTTTGGAACTGATTATTAAGACCAACTGATTTTTGTCTGACAGCCACTTGCCTGGGAAGCCATCTACTTAGCTATCAACTTAGCAAGTATCTGTTGATGGCATGTGAATGGCGTTTAAGTGCTTCTACCATCAAAAGGATATTCAGAAAGTGGGATTACCTTCTTGCAATCTTTTTGCTTCCTGTATAAACACTAAATGTTGCTTTTACTTGTCCCTAATTACCCTCCCAGTAGCACATGTAGATTCATTGTACCATTTCTGTGCCTCTCTTCATTTTCATTAATAACAGAATATGGGGTCAAACCAGTCAAAGATAAGTTACCATATACTTTCAAAGCTGTCTTGACATCCAAAGCTTTCTTTTCTAATGCTTTCTTGGTTGATATTGGTACAGTTGCTGTCTGGTTATTCTTCAACACCAGTGTAAGCCACTAAAAGTTAGATGTGACCTTGAGGTTGAGCTCTTCCTTTGAAGATATTGTAATCAAAGGAATGTTCCCTTGGAACAGCAACCAATGATTGAGCTGGGGACTCTGTGCTCCTTGTTGCTATACTCGGACCTCTATGACATCAGAAACGAAAGTGATGGTATTTTCCACAATGCTGGGTCAGCATGAAATGTCCATCCCTCTTCCTCCTCCTCCTCCTTCACTTTTGTTTTACTTTGCTGCTTGATCTAAATCTGGAGAGGTAGGTCAGAGCAGTACATTATATTGTTGGCAGAATAGAACAATAGGGATGAGAAATTTACACTGGGCAGTCCTATTGCTCCTTGCTTGACTCTTATTTTTTTCCTGAAGTAGGAGATGTATTCGCACATCCAGCATTATGTTGAGCTTCCATAGTTTGTTTTTTACAGAAAATATCCTAAGTCACAGAAAATCTGACTGCACTGTCTGATTTCTATATATAAAATGGTATCTAATTCTCATAGTAGTGTCATAATGTCAAACTTTCATCTCCTACATGCACTTGTAATTTAACACTGATTTAAACCAATGCTAATAACCTTCTTCACCCAGTAAAATCAAGTGTAGACCTTTCTTCCTATTTCTTGTATGCAGTTACTACCTATTGCACTCATTATGTTTTCCAATTCTTGTATGTCCTTCTAGTGCCCAGTGTATCTATCTTCTCTTAATTTCATATTTCAGCTTATCCTTATTATAATTCCATCAAAACATAAAGTTAAAAAAAAAGACTTTGGTGTGAACGCACAACAGTGAAACAACAGAATCACTGGAGAAGCATATGGGATGCTGAGTTGTGTAAGAAGATTAATGTAAGCAACTGGATGAAGGTCATGCCCTTACTGTACAGAATTCTAGTGAAAACTCCTCTAGGATATTGTGTGTAACCCTGGAGACTGCATTTGTCAAAATGTATAGCAAGGTCAAATGAGCAGGTCATTACAGCAAAGAGACTGTATGGCATGCAATGCAAAGAGACGTGAGGGTCCTTTATATGTACACCATCAGTTTAAAGCTTTTGGGGAGGGGTCTATGTAAAGTCATACAGTTAGTAAAGCGTGGAAAGAATTGATTCTCCTTAAAAATACAAAATTTCTGTGAATTGTAGTTGGAGGCAGTTTTTTATGAGTGAGTACTGAGCAGAAGTTGTTTCTCTCAGAGAGGGCAATTAAAGTATTACCTTGAGACATAAAGTGGTGACAGTATATATCATATGCATTCCTGTGACCTGCCACTGTCGGGTATGGCCTAAGGAAGAACTGAATCAATGAATTTGTTCTAGACATGTTACATGTAGACATTCATGAGCCTGTTTATAATCTGTTTTTTCAATGTTCATTTCTGATTACTTGCATTTGACCAAGGACCTTCTTACTCTTCCCTCAAAGACAAACTGGCAAACTCTCAGAAATACTCTTTATGGGCATTCAAATGTGGCATTGTATCTTATGAGTCTGTAGGTATAAAGTTACATTTTATATGTTATAGAGCAATATGAGTAGCGGGTAGCAGGCATCCTGTTACCATACAAGAATTCATAATGAGATATTTTCCTGATTTGCCGTACTCATAGTGTCTCCCTGTGCCAGATATCTGTATGTGACACCCTCATAAAGGCAAAAGTCCCCCGTGTGTATAGGAAGGTGATATATCCAGATACTGTATTCTGCTCAGGTACCTTGATGATTTTATCTTCCCTTCTGTCTTTCATCTGCGTAGAAAATAGTGCCTTTTTTTTCTTTTGCAGTGTAGTTATGTTATGAGCAAAAATTAATAAAAGTGGGAGGAAGATCAAGATGACAGGATGTAGTGGTACGCACCTGTGATTCTGAGTTTAACACTCCTGGTACATGTGGAACTGTAAGCTTACCAGGGAAAATGCATTAAGAAACGTGTACTGGTTTGAATATTTCTTCACGGTAAAATGTTTGTATTGTGTTTTTAGCTTTCCATACCCCCACAGGAATGCCATATGGGACGGTCAACCTGATGTATGGCGTGAATCCATCTGAAACACCAGTCACATGTACTGCTGGTATTGGTACATTTATACTAGAATTTGCTGCACTGAGTCGGTTGACTGGGGACCCAGTTTTTGAAAACACAGCTCGGAAAGCCCTTAATGAGTTATGGAAATGCCGTTCTGATATTGGTCTGGTAAGTGAAACCATTTGGACTAAGACTGACTTTTTTCGGATAATGGTATTACAATTATTTTTTGTGTATGTATAGCAATAAATTACATTTCTGAAGTTCTCTGTCAAATATATCTTCACACTGATCATGTATTAGTATTTTCTTGACTTCATTATTCTTTAAATTTATATTTATTTGATTTTCTTTGGGATTAATTAGACTGTATGTTGATGATTGTTCTCGCATTATTTTGAGACCTACTTGTATTGATGAGTCTCTTACTTTGCTTTATTGCCTGCATTCTGTAACTTCCTTCACTGAGAATGTGAATGATAGTCTTCCATGCCACCCACACTTCTTTTCCACTTGTGTACCATACCCACTACTTTAAAAATCGGGGATTAGCATGCGTTGTATGATGTTAATCAGGTGTCATATATATTGACCATTCTGGCTTATTCCTTCCCCTTAAGTGTATGACTATAGGATTGTAGGTTCACTTCTTTTGAAATAATGGAAGCAGATAGGAGGTGATTTCTTGCCAGCTTTACTTAATAGACTGTTCAGCAGTACACAGGAAACCAGACCACAACTTACACAATAGTGCTCTAAACACTGCAAAACTAATAGTATCTTAGAGAAGTATTTCTTATGTGTTATATCCCCCTATTTCCGTAACAAAAAGTGTGTGTATGAGGTACACATTGAGCATTAGCAACAGTTAAGTAGCATACAGTTTATACTGTTGATTTATACTATCATTGTAGTGATTCAGTTATTGGAGAACACCATCCATCCACACACACACGTGTACATACACACATGCACATTTTACATTTATGGTCTATCAGACTATATTAATTAAGATTTCAACAGCATTAGAATATTTAAAAGCACAGTAATAAAAACAAGTAAGTATAGTTAAAGCCTTTACGTCAATCTGCACATATTTTCACAAAATATATATAGGAGACTTCTTTTATAGTCTTAGATACCTAGCAGATGGAGACACAAACAAGTTAGTGGCATCTGTAGTTGAAAATGGATGTGGTATTTCATCTTGTGAAATCTCTTGTAACAGTCCTTGTTGATATTCACTCAGATATTCTCTGTGGAACCTTTCTTCAAATACCTCTTTTGGTATTTCTTTGGACATTTCAGCATGCTTCAGAATGTCATGGATGAAGTCTCTTTGCCTTTTGCAGTCATTTTGAGAGGTCTTTGTTTTGAACAGATGCCTCTGGTTTCTTCTCAGCACTTTGTCATCTAAAGTTGTTACAGCAAATAATCTTGGCTGATCTTATTTCCCCAAACAACTGCTTCAGGCTGTTTCTTATAACATCTCTGTAAAAGTCTGGGCTAAACTCCTTTGTTTAAATTAGAAGCACTCTTGGTCTATCACCTGTAGCCAAATGCTTGACTTGATAGATTTCTCACTGTTTCACTTGCCTAGTGTAAATTCTCTGGAATCAATAAAAGCATAGACATAACAATCCTTTGTTTTGAATCTGTGGTATATTAATAACTGTGCAGGTAATTAACACCTGTCAGAGGAACATTGGCATTGTATCTTCCTGTAATGCAAAGTGACCATCCACATAACAGTAACTGTTACTGCTCTGTCATTTCTTCATGACTTGCCCTTTTTTTAAAGAAGTAATACATTTCATTACATTTCACATTTACAGTCTTTCTGAAATCCTCATGTATGGTGCTCTGCTTTCCCCTGTTGAGTGGCCTATTTTTCCAAAAAAAAAAGTTTGTAGTCTCCTTTTACAACTTGTACATTGAGTTCAACCTAATCCCAGGATTAAAAACATGTCCACACTTCAGAAATAAACTTTATTTCACTTCTTTCCAAGTACCAACAGCACAGAAACACATTAATCCCAGTACCATTTCTCCACTCTCTAAATTTTACATTCTGTGATTCGGTCCCTAATTGTGCAGTTTGTGTCTAATACTTGCTTATGTCAGTCAGTTAACCTAAACTATCATTTAGATCCCAACTTCACACACAACAAACTATATACAGGTTAAGCAACCCTACATCCTCCCACTAGCCCTCTCCCTTCCAGAGGTCTTAGCCAATCTTTTTACCTTTCTCCCTTATTATTTATCACCTTTTTTCCCTAGACCTTTCCCTTATTTCCATATGACTTATTTCTTTCATCCTCCTACTCTTTCACTTTTACCCACTTTATTGCACACCTTTCGGCATTCCTTGTTTAAACTCAAATCAGGTCTTTTCTGCTAAGCCTTGCCCCACTGTTGTAGAAACTTCTCTACTTCCTCTACCTTTTACTTTTCCATTTTTTTCCATTGTTTTGTCACTGCTTTCTTAACTGCTGTCATAAGTCTTGCCACTTTTTCTGCATTCTGTTTGGCCTACCTACTTCATATCCTAGCATACATTTTTTTTATTGGCAATATCACCACAGCCCAAAGTCCTTTCAACTTATTTTCTATATCTTTCCTAAATAATTCAAGCTTTTCACATTCCAAAAAGATATGGCTCCATGTCCCTCTTTCTTTCCTGCATCTCAAACGTTCCTCTACCACTCCCCCAAACATTCTTGCTAGTCTTACAGGGTGTAAACATACTTACACAAACATTTCCATGCAGAAATCTTAAATTTCCTCACCTGTGTTCCCTCCCTGGTTATTTTACTACTCCCTTCCATTCTTCTATCCTTATCTCCTCTCTCAATTCCTTTACTCAACCTTTCCTTTTGTTCTGTCTTCTTTTCTTAGTTTTCCCCCTTTTAGTGTCCTTTTAAATATTAATGATATAAAGTGAGGTGTATGCTTTACAGTCCACCACTAAGTCCAGTGTTTTTCATCCACTTTTTCTTGCAAAACTTATTTCATAAGTGTGATAACATCCTTTATAGTCTTTCATTTATTCACTAATTTCAGAGTTATTGATGATCTTCCTGTTCATCCCCATCTCCCAACACCAGACTCTGGTTCATGTCCAAGGTACTGCTTATTCTTCTAGATGACTCATGAGGTTTTTTCTGTCTCTCAAGCATTTCCTTTGGAACATTGGAAAAGGTTTTACTGGCAAAGTCTCTCTAGGAGCCTACAGTTAGGAGAATGAGATGCAGAGTCTCATTCTACTTGCTGATTCACATTTTGTTGGTTAACATCTCCTGATTGCTGGGATAAATTTGCTTCTCTTCCGCCTACTGTACAGTGAATTATCATTTTCTATAAACACTTCACTATCCCCAGTTTTAATACTTTACCCTTCTGTCACAATTTTGTCAAGATCAACTTTTTCTGCTGATATGATTGCATCTTTACTAATATAGGCCTTGGTTACTTTCTCATGGCCTGGTTTGGAGTATACACTCTATATTCCCTTTCAGTTAACAAGTTCTGCTGTAGAACAACAGTACAGTTGCTTATTTTTCCTTATTCTGCTCCTTCAAGTTTCCCTGGTACAACAGAAAATCTCAGGTTTTCTCTGCAAATTCTGTCTGCTAACTGTAATATTTTTTAAACCTTTCTTCTTGAAAAACCTCATTCAGACAACTTTTTTTCATATCAGCATCTCTAATTTTTGCAGTTTTAACAGGTCATCTGAATGGCTAGTTAAATCTTCTGCTTTTTTCCAGCCTTTTGTTGTTTGAATTGTTATATTCCTTCACTGTTTCATTTATTTTAATCATCTCTGAGTACATTTGATTTATTTGGCAATGTACATTCAAAAGAACTGTGATGTATAATCGGTGAAGGTAATAGTTTTTTTAGCATAATGATTACTCTTTCAATAGTGTAATGGAATGTAAAAAGCCTTATAGGCATAGACAAAAAGCAGAGAATTGAATTATATAAAGAAGTTTAAGGTGCAAATAACAATGTTATGGATATAAGTGAGTATGTTAATCTGACAAAAAATTATTTCAGAGTGGACATTCAGCAGAATTTCAGGAACAAAGGAAAGTGGGATTAATAATGATGATTGCTAGATAGGCTATAATAGTGAAAGAAGAGTGAAGAAGTATGATTACACTGGCACATATTTATATTCCACCTAAAAATACTGTTGTGGAGCTTAAGTTAACTTTGGGAGAAATGTTAAGCTTTCAGCAGGGAATATTTATGGGTTTGGACTGGAACCTGATGTGCAATAGTGAATATGTATAAGGAGACCCAGAAGTGGAAAATATAACATAAGATGGTAGATTTATGAAGAAATATGTGACAGTATTTGATATGAAAGATGTAAATTCAGTAGCAGGAACTTTGTCAGAATTTATATATTATTCTTCAAGGTAGAATAATTGGGGTAAACTGAATAGAAATTAAATTTCCCAGGACCATGTTTATTTCATAGCTTTGGCACACGTCAGGTAATTATTTCAGATCACACACCATTAAAACCTAAGATAGAGATGCAGGATAATGAAGTGCAAAGGAGATACTGGCATTTTCCTACGCCTCTGTTAAAAATGGAGGAATTTCAAGAACGAATAGTCTGGAAATGATTTGAGAGTTGTTAAAGAAGATATAATTATTTGATGTTGTCAGTCTTCATTTATGCTTGACCTATGGGACTTGGTTCCAAGTCTCGGAACCAGCTCGCTTGTTACAACAGCTCACGCGAACCAAAAACTCCTGAGTCAAATTCCTAAACAGAATGCCTCTCTCTAAATGACCTCATATCTCATTTGCCATTTTTCTAGTAAAGACTCGTCAGCTGAACTCTCCTTGAGCTAAGTAAAAATGTATTGTTCTTATTCTGTTATTTCAGATTTTTCTAAAGTCCTACCCAGTTAGCTTTACCCCTTTTAGTAGTCTGTCTTTCTCTCTCCCTTAAATTTTATTGTCTCTTTGAATGATTGTTCTATCCATGTCTCTTTCTTACTGTGTGGTATCTCTCCTACCATTGCTGGTAGTGCCGTCCCTTTCTTCTACCTCTGGTATTTTTTGGCTTATGATTGGTAGCCCTTCTCTCTCTCTCCTTTCCCTCTTCTCGTGTGTGTGTGTGTGTGTGTGTGTGTGTGTGTGTGTGTGTGTGTGTGTGTGTGTGTGTGGCTTTAGCATGAGTGTTTTCTTCTGTTAATCTTTTTACTCAACGTGTCAGATAAGGGCAAGGGAACTACTGTTTTTTAACAGTGTTCTGGTTGTGGCAGGAAAATGCCAAATTCAGATGGTTATGCTTCATGTGAGTATTGCTTGGGACCAGCGCACCTTCAGCAACAGTGCGATATTTGTAAGGCCTTTAGTAATCAGGCTGTTGTAGACAGGAAAAATAAACTCATTCTGAAAGGCTTAATAAAAACATTATTTGAAGAGGCCTTGTCTGGTCAGCCTAGAGTTGTTAAATCTGAGGAGTCTTCTCCATCGTCATCTTCCTCCTCTACTAAAATTGAGCACATAAAAAAGAAATGTCTCTCAGTGCCGGTGTCCCCTTCAGCTCTGGCACATAAGAATTCAAAACCTTTGGTTCCCACTACTTCTGAAGATGGATACCACAAAAGTTACAGAACCGACTCCTTCTGTTCCCGTAGTAGTGACAACCTCAAGTTTCGATACCGGCCACATCGGTGGTGATCCTTCATATCGCCTCTCCTTCCGTAGTGGCAGTTATTACGGTGCCAACAAATTTTTCAGCACCATTCCTTCACCGGCAACTATACCACAGGAACCACAATTTCTTTCAGTTCCTAGGACCATACATTCTCTTTCTACAGACCCCTTTGTGGGGCAACTGCCAAGTCCTTTTTTGGAGAGGCTGGAATCTCCTTCAGCCTTGTCTGTACATTCTTCAGGGAATTTGACAAAAGTCGACGTTGTGAGGTTGGTGGATCAGCTCCTCGTGGAGAGAGGTCTTTCCACTTCTTCCCAGGCTTCACTCCCCTCTGGAGATGGCATTTTTCTTCAAGGACTCCACTGGACATTCCTCCTCTAACCAATGCTGCTTTAGAGACCTTTGCTCTGACTTCCCTGATTCTAGCTGTCCTGGTGCCCCCGTCTCTGCCCTGAGCTCCTCTGTTACTTCGGAACCAATGGACTCCCAGGGTTGTAGCTCCGTGATGCCATTTGTGGACTCTTCCTCAGCTTCAGCCTTGATGGTGGGTTCCCCAGAGCGGGGTGGGACCACGGTTCTGAGGATGTCCTTCAAGGATGCATCTGCAGTCATCACATATGGGTTGTCCTGCCTCAGGCAGCCCTTCGGTTGGCCGGATTCCAAAGTCTGGGTCCGGCGTCGGCTGATGTCGCCCTTTCCCTGACGTCAGAGCGCCTGGGGTATAAAAGTGTCAGCCGACGCCATCTTCCTCAGTTTTTCTTGCTGCGTGGTGCCCGAAGCAGAAGCAGTTCGCAAGTGCCGGTCGGCCAGCTCCTGTAATTCAGCTAAACCGAAGACTTCAAAAGCTAAGTACCCCATTGGGGACTCTTTCTTGCCTCAGCCGATGTCAGATAAAATTAATAATTGCTTAACTTGTGGGAAACAAATACCTCATAAGGATTTCCACTCTTACTGCCTCCCCTGCCTAGGCCCAGACCACGACGTCTCGGCCTGTTCAGCCTGTGCTTCCTTCAACCGACGCACTCTTAGATGTCAAGTGGAGTTTGCAGAGGAATTTTTTGGGGCTAGTTTTGCTTACAATATGCCATCGGAGACTCCGACTTCACATTTAACAAAGAAACGGAAGGACAAGAACCGACCCACGCGGGCCGCGGTTTCGGCTGAAACCACGGCCAGGCCTACTGCGAGTGTATCGGTCTCGGCTGAAACAGAGTCCTTGGTACTTCCGACCACCGAAACCGGTCAACCGACTACCTCGGCCCTGGAGGCCCCTACGGAATCGGTTATTGAATCTCCATTTGAAACTGGTGTCCTGGAACCTTCCGACACCATTCCTCTAGACAAAACTACACCAGCACGTGGTGCAGCCAGGCCTCCTGCATCCATGTCCATAAAGGCTTTCTCTAGGGCTAAAGCTGCTAAACACCCAAAAGCTTTGCCTCCCAGGGTTATCCCTCAGGGACCCACTACAGGTTCAAGTTTAGCAGAGGACCTTATTTCATTAATTAGGGGCTCACAGCCTCATCCGGACAGGGGCTCTCAACCTCCTCCAGATAAAAGGCCCAGGGTTGAGCCCTCTGATCCCCATTCCTCAGATGAGGCCTCTGATGGCTGTACTCTCTCGGACTACCAGGAGGAGGCTTTTTTGGCCTACGAGGATTCTGATGCAGAGGAATCTATCCCCTCGGCCTCCCCTCCTGAAGAGCTGTCCTTCGGGGAGACTCTTCACACTATGAGAGAGCATTTCCAGTGGCAGGGCCAGGAATTCTCTGATTCCAGGAAGAGATTAAGGACCTTCTTGCATTTGCCTCAGCATAGACCTTTGGCTATTCCTCCTGTTTTGAATGTCATTGATGATGTGTACTCTGAGTCTAGCACAACCCCTGACACTCTCCCTCCGGCTCCTGCCAAACCCGATAGGTACTACAGGGTCCCGGACTCGCATCTTTTCCTTTACAAGGCCCACTCTGCTGATCCAGAAACTATTTCCCAGGGCACTAAAGGTGTTGCAGCTGCCACTACTAAAAATCCACTCCCCTCTGAAAGGGAGTTCAGGGCTCTAGAGAGATGGGGTAAAAAAGTGTATACTTCTGCTACTCTTTCTATGAGGGCTTTAAATTGTCAATTTCATATGATACAGAACCAAGAGTATTTGTTAGATGAATTGCACAAAAAACTGTCTTCACCTGAACCCCTTGATCGCAAATCACTTCAGGATTTGGTACATAACTCCCAACAGGTTAGCAACCATTTCTTGCAGTGTGGTTATGGTGCATTGGAAGCTTCATGTAGGTCAGCTATGACAGGTGCAGTTATACGTAGGCATGCTTGGCTGAAGGAACAATCTTTGCCAGACCATGTTAAAGCAAAGCTTCTGGATGCTCCACTGGAAAAGCAAAAGTTATTTGGCTCCACTGCTCAGGAGGTCTTAAAGAAATTTGAAGAAAAGGCTAAATCTGTACAAACAGTCAAAGATTTTCTTCAGGTCCAACCACCAAGATTCAGCAGAAATTGGCCTTCCAAGAATTGGTCCTTTCCAGACACAGAGATTTCAGAGAGGCAAGAACAGGCATGCCAGAGGTAGAGGGCAAGCTAGAGGCTCCTACAGAGGACGTCAATGGCAGCCTCCCAACCAGAGAGGTAGTGCAGGACCTACAACTGCTGCACAAGGACAGACTCAATGACTTGACTTTGACACCGCCAACCAGGGCTCAATTGGAAGCACCTTTGGGCGGAAAGCTTTCTTTATTCTCAGAAAATTGGCACAGTATTACAAGGGACAAATGGACACTACAAATAATAGACAAAGGATACAGGTTCCATTTCCACACATTACCAAAAAGAAAAGGCATGCCAGACCTGCCACCAAATCAAAGGGCAGAGGCTTTGAAACAAATCTCCAACTTAATGCAAATGAAAGCCATAGAAAAGGTTCCTGTCTCATAACAAGGCCAAGGATTTTATTCCAGACTATTCCTTGTTCCAAGAAAAGAAAAGCAATGGAGGCCTATTCTCGACTTGTCCGCACTGAATACTTATCTCAGTGTGCCAAAATTCAAAATGCTGACTCTACAGCGACTCCTTCCCATGCTGGGCAAGGGTTCTTGGCTGGTAACTCTGGACCTCAAGGAGGCATACCTGCATGTCCCCATCAGAGAAAGTTGCAGAAGACACCTCAGATTTCTTGCAGGTTCAGAGCATTATCAATTCTCAGCATTGCCCTTTGGCTTATCTACTGCGCCCAGAGTATTCACGAAATGCCTGGCATCAGTAATTGCACACTGCAGACTTCAGGGGATTCAAATATACCCATATCTGGACGACTGCCTTATACAAGCGGGCAGCCAACAAACTTTGGTAAAACACTTGAATTATGCCATCCACCTACTTCAGGCCTTGGGATATACAGTCAACATTCACAAGTCAAGACTTGTTCCATCCCAAAGAATAGTTTTTCTGGGTGCGAATCTAGACACAACCACCCAAATGGCTTTCCTCACAGAAGAAAAACAAAGTCAACTACCGGATTACTTCAAAAATCTGTCAAGGCAAACTCAGCTGACTGCAAGGAAAATCCTGCAGGCCCTGGGTTACATGGCTTCTTGCATTCTTCTGATTCCACAAGCAAGGCTGCATATGAGGAAACTACAATGGTACCTAAGGAGTTTATGGACTCAGCACAGTCACAGCTTGGAAACTTTGATACCACTCATCCCATGCCTTCAAAAGGAATTTATGTGGTGGGCTCAAGCAAGCCAGTCAAACAGGGGTCTGCCCTTCAGCAAACCAATAGCCAGCCAAACCATTACAATGGACGCTTCAGACCACGGATGGGGAGCGCACATGGAGGGCAGATGCATTCAAGGACTATGGTCACAAAAAGAGCTACGCATACACATAAACCAAAAGGAAATGCTAGCAGTGATGCATGCAATCGAGGCCTTCAAACTCTTTCTGCATCCAGGCCACCTGCTAATAAGGACAGACAACACCACAGTTATGTGGTACATAAACAAGCAAGGAGGCACCCATTCCTATCCTCTTTGCAGACTGGCAATGAATCTATGGGAACTTTCCTTGAAACTCAATATAGAGCTGCAATCCCAGTTTGTGCCAGGAAAGGACAATATACTGGCAGACAGCTTAAGCAGAAACATCATGGATGCGCACGAATGGATGCTGCACCCAGACATCTTCCTTCAGATAACACAATCATGGGGGAGGCCGGACATAGACCTCTTTGCCTCCCCCCACAGTCATCAGCTGAAGAAATTCTGCTCAAGGACATACCACCCACAAGCATGGAAAGTGGACGCCCTCTCTTTCAGCTGGAGAACTCTAACAGTGTATGCATTTCCACCTCTTCCATTAATGACCAAGGTCTTACTGAAGATCAGGACAGAGCAGCCAAAAGTGATTTTGATAGCTCCGGACTGGCCAAGACAGCACTGGTACCCACTGCTAAAGAGCATGTCACGCACGAAACCATGGCCTCTTCCACAATGAACAAAAGCCACCCCCAAATGATTTATTAAATGTAATAAGTGACACGCAAAAGTGCTCTCTTCAGCGGCCACTTCTCCTGACACAGCACAATTACAAAACTCTGCATTCCAACCTGAAAACCTTGCAACTAACAGCCTGGAAAATACCTTGATTCCTCCCCAGGATAGGCTATCCAAGAGAGTGAAGGATATCATCATGGAAGCTCGCCGGCCTTCCACAAGAAAGGCATATTCAGCAAAATGGAAAAGATTTCACATTTGGAGCACCACAAAAGGCCTAGATGCGACAGTGATGAACATGGCACATATCCTGGAATACTTAGCAGAAATGCTCCACATTGGCCTGTCTTACTCTTCCATTAAAATTCATGCTTCAGCAATTTCAGCAGAGTATAATACTGACCCACCTGTCTTCTCTCATCCTCTCCTAAGACAGTTTCTAAGAGGAATTAAAAACATCAATCCTCCAAGGAAACCACCAGTGCCTACTTGGGACCTTAACTTCGTGTTGGAAAAACTAACACTGCCTCCCTTTGAACCAGCAGCATCTGCAGAACTACAGTTCCTGTCTTGGAAGACTGCCTTCCTTCTGGCCATAACCTCAGCAAGAAGAGTATCTGAGTTACAGGCCCTCATGGCAGTACAGCCATTTCTTATTTTTCATCAGGACAGAGTCTCATTGAGAACCAATCCTTCATTTATGCCAAAGGTGGTATCCAGGGTCTCATTAAACCAAGCTATTCACCTGCCTACCTTCTTTCCGAATCCACAAAACAAAGGTGAAAAGCTTCTGCACACCCTGGACATACACAGACAGTTGCACTACTACTTGGACAGAACTAAAAGTTACAGAAAAACTGACCAGCTGTTTGTAGCATATGCTGCTGGTGCACAAGGAAAAGCAATTTCCAAACAGACAATTTCAAAATGGATAGGGAATTGCATTCGTTCTTGTTACTCCTTTCATGGAAAAACTGTGCCAGCTAACATTAGACCTCATTCCACCAGAGCCACAGCCACCTCCACAGCCTTCTTAAGAGGGGTGGCTACCAAGGACATTTTAGAAGCTGCTACATGGAGCTCCGTGCATACATTTTCCAAACATTACAGTTTACCTTTATATTCCAGATCCAGAGCAGGCTTTGCTACGGCAGTCCTGCAGGGAATTTTAGCTACACCATCCTTTACATAGATCCTCCACCCCCAGATTGGCTGTGGTATTCTACCCATATGTGATGACTGCAGATGCATCCTTGAAGGACATTGTACAGTTTTGTACCTACCATAAATGTAGATGTCCGATAGGTATGCATCTGCAGTCAGGTTTACCCTCCCTCCTTCCCCTCTGTGGTATTTATTGGGTACCTTTCCCTCTCATAGCTAGCTGTGGTTATCTATTATGGTGTATTTGTTTTATATTTACATATATATATATATATATATATATATATATATATATATATATATATATATATATAATTTCTGTGCATTTTTAGAATTTATTGTATTTCTCCAAATTTAGCCTTCCTTAGAGGGCACCTGGCATCTGGGGAAAGAAAAACTGAGGAAGATGGCGTCGGCTGACGCTTTTATACCCCAGGCGCTCTGACATCGGGGAAAGGGTGACAGCCGACGCCAGACCCAGACTTTGGAATCCGGCCGACCGAAGGGCTGCCTGAGGCAGGACAACCCATATGTGATGACTGCAGATGCATACCTATCGGACATCTACATTTATGGTAGGTACAAAACTGTACTTTGCCTTTCCCGGTTCTGGGCTCTCATCTTTGTTCAGGGGTGACACTGCTTTTCAAGTTATGGAGAAGGCCTTGGCATCTGCAGGCTCCCAGCTAGTTTCTCCTCCATCTGATCATTTTCCTGGAACTCCCTCTGGTCCAGAGCTTCCACCAACCTTCACATCAGGACAGCAAGCACTGAAGCTGCAAGATACCTCCTTACAGGGCCCCAAGTCTTCCAATTCCTCCACAGAAGCTCCCACAGAAGAATTGCCTCAGAAGAGGTCATGTAAGAGGAAAAACCTTAATTCCCTTGAGGAATCTGACACAGAAGACGCAGACTTTGATGATGGGGAGGGTTCCTCCAGGTCACCCTCTGAATACGTCTCCTTGTGAGACATTCTTGAGATGTTAAAACCAGAGGGCTGGCTGGAAGTTCCAAGACCCATCCTCAGAGGAGTCTGTGTACTTGCAAGCCTTTGGTGCTCACCCATCTACCTCTTGAGTAACCCCGTCAGCTAACAGTCTTATTAAGTTGATCGCCCAGCAGGCATAGAAGGCCTCTAACTCAGTAGATCCAATCCCTAGGAGACCAGATAAAATTCCAGAGGACCATCAACACTAGGCCAAAGGTTTAGTAGTAGATGATACCATGGTGGTGGCGATGGCAACCAAGAAGGAACTTGCAGAAGAAAGTTCCACTGTTCATCCCCCTAACCGTGAGTCTAGGGCTTTGGACAGATTTGGGAAGTAAGTCTACGCTTCTTCAACCTTTGTCTTGTGGTTGTTTAACTTCGTGGCACATTTCACTAGACTTCAGAGGGATCTGATCAAGGAGCTCTCAGATGCCCTCGCAGGAGCTGCGTCTGATGAGGTACAAGATAAGGTAGCCTCCCAGTTTGCCACCCTAGAGTCTTATTTCTAACTCATCCATGAGACATTTTGCACATGCAGCCGAAGGAATGATTAGGGTAGCGGGTTTAGGTGTAGCCATAAAGAGGGTATGGCTGGATGTGCTTGTGTGAGTTTGTGGAGCCATTCAAGTCTTCATTCGTCAATGCTCCTTTGATGGATCTTCCTTTTTTGGCCCCAGAGTGAAAGATACATTAGCCAGGTGTGAAAAAGATGTAAAACCCCTGTGTGCCACGGGTGTACATTTTTCTGCTCCCCAACGCTGCTATTCCAGGAAGCAGAGAAGCAGGAAATTGTGGTTCAAGAAAACCCAAGGGTCATTCCAGGAAACCTGGTAATGACTCTTCCGGTGCAGAGGGGGGAGCTATAATAGACTAGGATCACACAGCAGAGGTGACTTGAAAAATCACGGTTCCAGAGATTCCTTCGCAAGGAAAAACCCTACCAGTGCTTCTGAAAGGAGGTCCAATTGCTTGCCTCTGGAGGCAGCCAGGGGAAGACTATCCTTTCACCCACTAGCCTGGCAGAAGATGATCATAGATGCTTGGGTACAAAGGATCATTACCAGAGGTTACAATATTCCATTTGACCTTACCCCAAAACTAGAAAGAAAGATCCTCGATGTTCCACCCAATTAGAGGGATCAGGCAGCTCTGGAAATTTAAAAGCTGCTAGAAAAAAAAGAGCCATCCAGGAAGTCCCGCCAGACCAGATATAATGTGGATTCTACTCCAGGTTCTTTTTGGTGCCGAAAAAGACAGGGGACTGGAGACCAATTTCAGATCTCTGTGTTCTGAACAAGTTTGTTCAACAAACAAAATTCTGGATGGTCACGTTTAGTCTATTCTTCCCTTCTTAGGGAAAGACGATTGGATGAGCTCTGTAGACAACCAGGACATGTATTACCACATAAAAATGGACAAACGCCCCAGGAGGTTCCGTCGCTTCTGACTGGGAGCCAGTCATAATCGGTTCCGAGCTCTGTCTTTCGGTCTCACCACAGCCCCTCAGATGTTCACCAAATGTTTGGCAGCAGCAGCAGCTCACCTGAGACCGCACAGACTAAGTGTTCCATATCTGGACCACTGTTTCCTTACCGCCCCCACCAGATGTCTACTGGAACAGACAAGAGATTTCACTCTATGCACTTGTTCTTGTCTAGGTATAATGATGAGTCTCGCCAAGTCTCATTTAAGTCTGACCCAGCAACTGGAATTCACAGGAGCCTGCCTCAATACAACCTCGTACATAGCTTCCCTTCCTACTCGCACATTACAGAAGATAAGGTCACAGGTAGACATTCTTTTCTCCAATGACAGTGTTCCCGCTTCGCTAGCTCTATAGGTTCTGGTATCCCTGGCAGTGGCCATTACTTTAATTCTGTTAGCAAAGTTCCACATCAGAATCGTACAGTGGTTTCTATCCTCCCAATGGTCTAGTTTCACTCATCCTATGTCTCACCTTATCCAAATTACCAGTTATTGCAAGAAGGATTGACCTTGGTGGATGGAATCCGAGGAAATTCTTTTGGGTCAACCATTTGTTTCTTCTCATCCGCAGGCCATAGTGACCACGGACGCCTCCCAGATCATGTGGGGGGGGCATTTTCAAGGAAGGACTGTCCTAGGCAGTTGGTCCCCGATAGAGGCCAATCTACATGTCAGTGTTCTGGAACTGAGGGCAGTGCTCTTAGCATTGCAAGCCTTTCAAACTGCCTTCCCTCTAGGAATGTTTGCAATTCAGTCAGACAACATGTCAGTAGACTGGTACATCAACAAGCAAGGTGGAACCAAGCTGTACCCCCTTTGTCGACAAGCCCTCAGGTGTGTTAATGGGCGATCTCTTCAAACTGCTTTCTAGTAGCAGTGCACATTCTAGGGAGCTCGAACGTGATAGCGGACAAATTGAGCAGATGCATTCTCCTACCTCATGAGTGGTCTGTCAATTCCAGAGTGATGAAGGAGATTTTCCACTGCTGCGACCTGTTTGCTTCCCCCAGAACAGCAAGTGCAGCAGCTACTTTGCCCTAATCCCCCTTCAGAGGGAGTCCCCAAGAGATGCTCTCCTTCATGATTGGCCATCGGGACTACTCTGTGCCTTTCCCCCCATTCCTCTAAATACTCCTTTCTTGAAGAAGGCCATAAGGTTGAAGAGCAAAGTGATCCTCATTTTGGACTCGACAAGTCTGGTTCCCCTTTCTTTGGCCTTACCTACTTCAGTGTCTGTAGACTCTGGACCCAGATCCATATCTCCTGTCCCATCCTCAGGAACTAGTTCATCCCAACCTAAAAAACCTCAAGCTTACAGCTCCATTAATTGCCAGGTGAAATAACTTATCTTTCCCACTTCAAGACATTTTGCTAGATTCCCATAAACCTTCCATAGGGAGAATCTACCTCAGTAGATGGAAAAGATTTTCCATATGTGCACACTATAACAAACTTGATCCTTTCTCGGCACCAGTTGAAGAGGTTTTTGCAATTTTTGCTTATGCTCTTCGAGCAAGGAGCTTTTTCTACCATCAGACTGCAGTTTGCTGCTATTTCTAATTTCTATAATGGGTTTGAAGGGTAATCCTTAATTTCACATAAGCTGTGCAAAGCTTTTCTATAGGGAATGTTAAGGTTAAAGCCTCCTTAATAGGGAACCTCTCGTCCCCTGGGATCTTACTATGGTTTTGCAGTCCGTAGTCCAATCCCCCTTTGAGCCTGTGGCTACCTGTGATTTGAAATTTCTTTCATGAAAGGCCATTTTCTTAATAGCTATTACATCCGCTAGGAGGATTTCAGAGATCCATGTGTTATCTTCATCATCATCATCTTCTTCTTCTTTCAGCTATTCCCGTTAGAGGTCGCCACAGCGGATCACCTGTTTCCATTTCTTCCTGTCCACTGCATCTTGCTTTGTCACCCCAACCACCTGCATGTCCTCTCTCACCACATCCATAAACCTTATCTTAGGCCTTCCTCTTTTCCTGTTACCTGGTAGCTTCATCCTTAGCCTCTTTTTCCCAATATACTCAGCATCCTTCCTCAGTACATGTCCAAACCAACGTAATCTTGCATCTCTGGCTTTGTCTCCAAACCTTCCAACCTGGGCTGACCCTCTAATATACTTATTCCTAATCCTGTCCACCCTCGTCACACCCAGTGCAAATCTTAACATCTTTAACTCTGCCACATCCAGCACAAACTCCTGCCTTTTTGTCAATGCCACTGTCTCCAGCCCATATAACATAGCTGGTCTCACTACCCTCTTGTAGACCTTCCCTTTCACTCTTACAGGTACTCGTCTGTCACAAATCACTCCTGACACTCTTTTCCACCCACTCCATCCTGCCTGTACTCTCTTCTTCACCTCTCTTCCACACTCACCGTTACTCTGAACTATTGACCCCAAGTATTTAAACTCATCCACCTTCGCCACCTTTACTCCTTGCATCCTCACCATTCTTCTATCCTCCCTCTCATTCACACACATATATTATGTCTTAGTCCTGCTGACCTTCATTCCTCTTCTCTGTAGAGCATATCTCCATCTCTCCAGGGTCTCCTCCACCTGTTCCCTACTGTCACTGCAGTTCACAATGTCATCTGCAAACATCATATTCCATGGGGACTCCTGTCTGATCTCGTCTGTCAACCTGTCCATCACCATTGCAAATGAGAAAGGGCTCAGAGCCGATCCTTGATGTAACCCCACCTCCACCTTAAACGCATCCGTCACTCCCACCGCAGACCTCACCGCTGTCACACTACCCTTATACATATCCTGTACCACTCTTACATACTTCTCTGACACTCCTGACTTCCTCATATCATACCACAACTCCTCTCTAGGCACCCTGTCATATGCTTTCTCTAAGTCTACAAAAACACAATGCAACTCCTTCTGACCTTCTCTGTACTTCTCCATCAACATTCTCATCTGAGCAAACATCGCATCTGTAGTGCTCTTTCCTGGCATGAAACCATACTGCTGTTCACTAATCATCATATCCCTTCTTAACCTAGCTTTCACTACTCTTTCCCATAACTTCATGCTGTGACTGATCAATTTAATCCCTCTGTAGTTACTACAGCTCTGTACATCACCCTTATTCTTGAACATCGGTACCAAAACACTTTTTCTCCATTCCTCAGGCATCCTCTCACTTTCTAAGATTGCGTTATCTTCAAAACCTCCATATTTAATTTTTCATAGAAACAGAGTATCACTGAGAACCAGTCCATCCTTTCTTCCAGAGGTCGTATTTGCAACTAATATTAATCAGGCCATTGAATTTCCAGTGTTCTTGCCTAATTTTTCCAACAAGGGAGAATCCTGTTCACATCTGTTGGATGTCCGTAGACAATTGCATTTTTATCTTGACAGAACTCAAGATTTCAGAAAGTCAGACCAGTTATTTGTTTCCTTTTCAGGTCCTTCCATGGGTAAATCATTTTCTAAGGTTACATTGTCCAAATGATTAAAATAATACACTACCTTTATCTACAACAGGAAAACCCTCAAGTTGGCACCCCAGTTAGAGCACACTCCACAAGAGCTATAGCCATGTCTGCTGTTTTTCATTTATAGGTTTTTGTGGATTGCATATGTGCAGCCGCGACATGAGCTTCTCCACATACCTTAATTACTCATTACAAAGTGGATCTCATCTCCAGGGGAATAGTGTCATTTGTTTCTATTGTGCTCAGGAGAATCCTACCATAAGGCATCTCAGGATACAAGGTAGCTGGAGGACTCTGTCCCATAGGTCAAGGATAAATGAAGATTGACAACATCAGATAAAGAAGTTATATACCTCACCATAACATTTCATCTGTGTTTTCGATCTTCATTTATCATTGACACTCCACCCTCCTCCTCCCTCCTTCAGACTTCTTAAGGAACGGACCTTAGTCCTGGCTATTTGTTTCCTCATGTATGACCTTGGGCATAGCCTTTTTCAATGGTTATAGTATTACCTTCTCCTACTCTTTCGTTATAGCTGCAGACTTGATCTGAGGTAATTTAGAGAGAGGCATTCTGGGTAGGAACTTGGCTTAGGAGTTTTTGGTTCGCTCGAGCTGTTGTAACAGCCGAGCCGAGTCCCATAGGTCAAGAACAAATGAAGATCGACAACATAGATGGAACATTATGGTGAATACATAACTACTTTTTTCAGTAGGGGTAGCTAGTAAGTGGAATAAAATGAAAATGGAATTTAAAAGTATAGTAGAAATAAAAGAGAAAGGGAGATAGGAAAGAAATAGGAATGTCCAAGGGCTTACAAATATCAAACTATTGTAGAATAAGGGGAATCTCTCAAAACAAAGAGCACACCTGCAGAATACTAAAAGGAGAGTAAGGAAGTATTTGGATAACATCCAGTTAATAGCTAAGATAGGAAGAGATGAGCTACAAATAGTGATATATAATCTGTCAACAGAGAAGTGTCAAGAAGCAGATGGTATTCCTGTGGATTTTCTAAACTAAGAGGGAAGATGAGAGAGGTTTTTTAGCAAGTATTTTAAAAGGTTGGGAGAAGTGCCAGCATCTTGGGGGAAAGCAGTGCTGGCTATATTCATCCAGTTGCTTTATATCTAGAACAAGCAATTAGCAAAAAATAAATAAATAAATAATAAAATAATAAATTCACAAATTCAAGGATATAGCTGGTTTTATAATCATGAAAATGTAACTTTATTTGCAAATGATATTTTGTACTAGATAAATCCAGAAAAGGACATTTTGGTGTTGTGGAACACGGAGACAATTTTAGGTCTTTTCGAGACGCAAAATAGAACGATAAAACAAAAGGCTGGTGCAGTAAAATATGTACCTACACGCATTGGTTCAGCAATACCCATATTTATGGGAACTTGATAAGACAAAGTATTTAGGTGAATAGATTAGGAAGAGATTAAACAACATACAAAAACAGAGAAGCCTTTGGTTATGGATACAGATAGTAAGCTACATGCAGTGAAGATGATTTTAGTCCTTTTCATATTATATACAGGTCAGATGTATGTTTATCAGCCAGAGGAGACTTTGTGGATGAAGATTAATACAAAGTTGAAAGAATTTATTTGAGAGGGGAAATAGCAAGACCTAAATGGGTTAAGCTGATTTATCCACATTGAGCAAAGTGGTTTAGGATTATCATAATGGTTACTCTATCAACAGTGTTGTGAAATCTAAAAGGCCTTACAGGTATAGATAAAAATTAAAGGGTATTGAATTATATTAAGAACTGCAGGGTGCAAATAATAATGTTAGAGGAGACATTTTGAGCATAAATGACTGTGTTAATATGACAAAGAAAATGAATTCAGGGTAAGCATTCAACAGAATGTGGGGGACAGAGGAAAGGGATAATATTACTAATTGCTAGAGGGGCTGCAATAAAATAGCAAAGGATACTTTACAGTTACACAGATAAGGCTCGTATACATAACACAAGCAGAAGGTTATACATCAAAGTGGAGAGGCATGATGATGGAGTGTGGGAGTTCAAGAAGTAAGGAGACGGTAAGATTTTGGACACATGTTCTGAAGGAGAATAACTGCGCCCATGCACAATATTATGTTCATAAATTATCAGAATGGGTTCTAACAACTAAGTTAACACAGGAATGGAGAAAGGAGATTTTATTAATATGGATGATTGCAATAAGGAGTACAGAAAAAAGCAAGGGGGTTGGAATTTATTGATGAAAATTAACAAATGTGCCAAGGCAGTGGGAGCAGATAACTAGAACGGGAAAGGTAATAGACTGGGATGAGGCCAAGGTGACATTTGGACTGGATGTTAGACACTGCCTTTCCTACCGGGGTAGATAAATGTAGAGACAAAGAGAAAGGTATAGGGGAGTGTTAAATGAAAGGCCACCCCTTCTGCAGTTTTTAACGGAGTGTGAAACAGAAGGTGCTGTTAAAAAGGGATAGTTAGTAGGGCATATAAATCATATGGTTATGACAAAAATAAATCAGAGGAGGATAGAAAAAATTGGGTAAGAAAATGGAAAGGCATTTTGCACAGAAAAGATGGGCAAACATCTGTATGGCTCCCAATTATGCAGTAAAGTCCAGAAGGTTTAGAATGTTTTTGCTTACAAGTGTTTGCATAGTATTTGTAAACCCAAAATATTTTTCATAGAATTTTTCCCTCTGTTAGATAGCAAGTACTGGAGGTGAAATGGAAAAGAGAGTGGTACTTGATAACATGTTTTTTGGGGAATATAAAGAGTTGGCAGATTTAAAAAATATTCCCTTCAGAGCACTTTGTCCAAAGTGCTAGGGAAACAAGGTTGCAACTGTTTACTTATTTATTAACATTTGATTATCGGGAAAGACCAACTGAGTAGGTGCCCATTTTCTGTGGAGGCCCTGGGGAGAAAATCTCCAACATATTGTAAACACAGAACAATAATTTTACAATCTTCAAAAATAATGCAGCAAGAAAAAATAAAAAAAAATCTACAGACTAAGCAAATACCATATAAGACATAATGTGAAAATATTGTAATAGATACAACTTCTGTGACATTGATTTATTATTTAGAGAAGTTTTAGCCAGTTTAAAGAAATTGAAAGTAAGTTAGTATAATACAAATGGGATTTGCAATATGAAGTGGGAGAAAAAACAGGGTTATGGTATATTTAGATAGAGTCAAAGGAGAGAAAATAATAGATGCAAGGAAGTCAGTGAAAAATGATAAGTAAAGCAATCTAAGGTATGTAGGTACTTAAACTATATCCCTAAATATGGACATCCTGAGGTTGAGCAAGAACAGATGCAGATTTTGGCTATGAAGTCTTTCAGAATGGTTTTAAGACTTAAAGGAGGGTATTGACCTGATGGATACAAATAAGGAGTTCCAGGCCTTAGCAACATGGTATGAGTACAGACCATGCCCAGCAGATATGATGGGTTTGTGGACAGAGGAGTTTTTGGTCATTGGGTTATAATGACCGAGTGAGAAAGGAATTATGTATAATGGTATTTGCTGGAAAAGCAGATGGATTGCTATTAGTTGATGGGGTAATACTTAACTGTTTTAGGCTATTTAGTGTTATACAGCGGTGAGTTCTGAAAGGGGTATATGCTGCAAATTTATCCTTTTTATTATAGTATTGTTCAAGTTTTGCGTTTTCTGATACCTGGAGGTTAGTTAGCAAAGGAGTACCATAAAGAAGTGAGGGGAGGAGGTAAGTAGTGCCAAGTGTAGTTCTAGTTGTGCTAGTGAGAAAGTTTTTGGCTCTGTAAAGCATCTCTAGTTTTTGGTAAGTTCTTTTAATGCAATTTTAAAGATGCAGGTCAAATATAAGATTATCATCCATTATTATCCCTATTCATTTGCTATGAGAAGTGACTTCAGTGCTTGTATTATTACGAGAGAGGATTTTAAAAGTTGTTTGATCATGAGAGAGGGATTTGGGGAAAAAAGTAGTAGTTTGGGCTTTTATGGACTGAATGTAAGTTAGGGGTGGTGCTCATGTCCCTCCTGGACCCTCACCTCTGCGAACTTCACTCACCTAACCACCGGCAATTGGGGCAACTCAGGATAAATATGGCTAGGCTTGTAAGGGCTCTAGGACCATTAGCCTAGTAACCTCCTATGACCCCATGTAAGTTGCTAACTCACAAATAAGGAAATAAATAAGGAAATATTCTTTTGAGTTTGTTTATATGATCTGAATTGCCTAAACAGAGTAAGGCTTTACTATATTTAATGCTATTAGCTATCAAAAAAACAATTACTAGAAAGTGGGAGTCAAAATCTAAAACATTTGTAACTTAGCTATTGAGTATTGTACAGGAGCTAAAGAATCAAAGCTGGGATCTTTAGAAAAAGGAAGGAGAATTGCATAGTAATAAATGGAATTTATGATTACAATATGTGCAGAATAATACTTAGGAAAAGTAAGGTTTATGGAAAGGCAGAAGGTGAGCACTTTTTGTAATGTTGGAGGGAATGAAAATTCTTATAAAATGCATGAAAATAATGGAACTGTTAATATGGTTTGTTTTCTTTTGTATGTATTTATAATTGTGTTGCGTCTTAAAATATGATAATTTAAAAGAGATGTTAAAAAGTACTCTGTTATCAGTAACACAAGTTCAGTACTAATAATACTTTTTTCTTCCAGTGGAAAATGTGTACAACCTGCAGTTTATTAGCTAGAAAGTATGCATCTCTACTGTTTGCACTCCCAAACAAATAACTTGAAAACTGATAGTCTGAAAACACAATCCAGTCATTTTTCCCCTGATTGTACCTACTCTGATCTGAAATTAAAGTTAACATTTTTGTAGTGAGGTTGCAAAATCATTTCAAATATTCAGGGCAGCAAATGAATTTTTAGAGCATTGATCTTATAGAAGTTTACTATATCAGTGGCACATCTTATTTATGACCTCAAAAGTTAAGAACACTTCCCCAAAACAGGTTTTGTAGGAATGACATGAGTATCCTTCACACAACACCAGTATAGTTAAGTCCTTTTACCTAGACAGTTTACCTTCTTGAAAGTCTGCCTTAGGGACCATCCACTGTAATAGCAGAGGTTAATGTCTGCAGTGCCTAGCAGCCGACATACAGTGCATGTAGAAAGTATACATACCCCTGTTAAAATGACAGGTTTTTGTGATATAAAAACATGAGACCACAGTAAATAATTTCAAAACTTTTACCACCTTTAATGTGACCTATAACTTGTACAGTTCAATTGAAAAACAAACGAATCTGCTAGGGGAAAAAATATAAAAAATAAAACGTACAATAAGCTGAATGCGTAAGTGTGCACACCATTAAACTAATACTTTGTTGAAGCACCTTTTGATTTAATTACCAGTTCAAGCTGGGCTCACTAGACTACTTGACTGGCCATTGGCATTTGAGTTATTATTTAGAAACTTTACAAGTCTGCCTGCACATTCTCTTCACAACCTTCCCTGGTGTAGAGAAGTGTTATTTAGTAGAAGTTAAAGCCTGTAATTGTTGCTCAGTAAAATGTACAAAAACTGTATTCATGTAGAGTACATGTAATTTCATATATAATGTAATAAAAAATATTTATTTTTCATTTTGTTTCATAAAAATGGTGATGGTTGTAAATCTTGCAGTGTGTAACATGTAATGTCTAGAATGAACTACTCCATGCCAAGAGTGAATGAACTGATGAAGTGGTTAAGTAGAGCTAGGCTGCTGACCATCTTGGATACGATGAAAGGTCATTGACAGATCCCTTTTAAAGGAGGAAAGCAAAGGAAAAAAGCCTCTTCAGCCCCCTGACAGTCTTTCATGTGGCCCCAGATGCATTTCAGTAGTTAATGTACAAGGTGCTGAAACATCATAACCTTTGTGCAGTAGCATATTTAGATAATGTCATAATCCATTCAGGAGATTTGGACTCGCACCTACTTAAGGCTCAAGCATTTTGGACAGCTTTAGACAAGTAGGTCTTGCATTAAATGTCTCAGAAAGTAAACTCAAGATGACAGAACTAAGATACCTTGGATATGTGATAGAAATGGGGATTATCAAACCACAGAACGGGAAGGGTGAGGCAGTATGAAACTGGCCAGTGTTGCAAACTAAAAGGCAGGTAAAAGCCTTCCTAGGCCTGTCAGGATATTGTAGAAAATTTGTATTGTATTTCACCACCATTGCATGTCTTCTCACCATTCTCACAAAGAATAAGGTCCTCACAAAAATCAGGAGGACCACTAAAGCAGAGTACTTACAAAACTCTTAAGTCAACCTTGCAGTCCAGGTTCATGTTGGCTTCATCTGATTTCTCTAAGCAGTTTTTGAATGTCTTTATTAAAGCACATTTGCAAACATGACATAGTTTCATATAAATTAATAGAAAAAAAACAAGTCCTATCATTATTTATCATTCATTCCAACATTACATACATTGCTCTTTCATGCCTTAAACCTCACTCTTCTTCCTGAACATTGTTATGCATGTATTGTTCCCACAAATTTTCTGGTAATTTTGGCATTAAACCTTGTAAAGCCGTACTATATCTGCACAGTTCAAATTCTGTTTCCCAGCTCAAAATAATCCTTTCCTTAGTTACAACCATTTGCTCCCCCAACATTTTTGACAAAGTTCTCTGTAATTAATTTTTATTTGCCAGCTTGGTGCACTCCCAAACAATGTTCTTGGTTACCTATCTTGCTCCCATCACACCTTCAACATTTGTTAAATACTTGAACAAATCTCTGAAGTGTGCTTGAGGTATGAAAATGCCTGTGTAAACACTTCAAGCAAATATCCAAATCTTCTGGACTTTGTTGCATACTTGCAAGCCTTACAGATGTCTTCCCATTTTTCCTACATAAATTGCCATTTCAATCTCCCTTCCCAATCTATTCTTACCTCTTCCAATTGATACCTATAGTTAGCATGCAGTATTTTATGTGCCTTACTAATTATTCCCATTTTTAATAAAAGCTTCTGCTCAAGATTCAGCTGAAAACTCTGCCAGAGCTGGTCTTTCAGTTAGCATTCCTCTATCCCTTTCTCTTTGCCTATACTCTGATATTAATCCCTGGTAGGGAAGGCAGTCTGTAACCTGCAGTCTAAACTTCGGCTTGGCCTCATCTTACTCCAACCTTTCCCTCTCTAGTTGTTTGTATGCAGTACCTTGGTTCCTTTGCTAATCTTCTTTAACAGATTCCAGCTCACTCTTGCCTGTTTCTTATACCGTTAATTACAGTTATCCCTATTGGCAAAATCTCCTTTCTTTAGTCCTGCATTAATTTAGTTCTTAGAGTACTTTTCACTACTTTATTAATATACTGTATGGTTATTTTTAATTTCCTTAAGGACCTGCATCCAAAATCCTACTTTTTCTCCTTGTTCCTCAAATTCTCCCCTCCAACCCATTGTCATCATCGCTTTTCACTTCTTAACATAATTCAGTATTCTGGTTGGTAAATATACAGCTGCTCTCTGTATAAATCTAAAGACACTATAAAACATTTTTACTGCTTATATCTTACTGTCTATATCCATAATGAGGCTGCAGTTTCTCAGTTTTACATTATCTTTTGTTTAGTCTCTTCTCACATATCCTTAGGCCTTAACAGATTTTTGTTTTATTCTATACACCTAAATATTTTATCTAATGTCCCCTTAAATATGGGTATAGCTGGAACAATTAATGTGTAGGTACATAGTTTACTGCTATAGTCTTTGTTTTGTCTTCGTAATTTGTACATCTTGAAAAGATTTGAAACTGACTCAATGTTCCATAACACTGAAATATCATGTTCTGGATTTTTCAGTTATAAAATATCATCTGCAAATAAAATTAATTTTGATTACCATACCATATTTATATCCTTGAATTTTTTGAGTTGCTTATTTTCTTTGCCAATGGCTGTAAATATAAAGCAAATAAAAATGCGAAAGAAGACATCCCTGCTTTGTTCCTCTGTTCAAGCACAGCTAGTTGGAAGAGAATCCCTCCCTCCTTAAATCTTGCCTCTGACCCTTAAAATATCCCCCTGTTTAACCATATTATTCTGTCAGGAAATGCAATTGTTGACATTGCCCTACTCATACGGTCTCAGCTGACTCTATTGAATGCTTTCTTTGCATTAAGATCCACCAAAAATGGTGGCATTTTCTTACAGTTTGCTTCACTTTAGATCATCATTGTTCTGTTAATATCATCAGCTGTTTGCTTCCTTTCCACAAAACCACATTGATAACGTAATTTTGGTAACATCTTTGTCATTCTCTTAGCTAGTGTAACATAAACACTTTATAATCATGGCTTAAAACTGAAATGGGTCTATATGGCCTTTACCCTCTTTAGGTAGAATGGCCACCACAGCTTTCTTCCAATACTTGAGTACTCATCCCCCACCACCACCTTTAAAATATTGCTAAACAGAACCTTCTAGATCTGTGTCACTTCCTTCCTTCAAAACATCTGTAGGAATGCTATCTGTTCCCGGAAACATTCTAGCTGATTGAATATTCATCACTGTTCTTATCTCATCTCTTCCTGTCTTAGTGATTAAATGTTGATCCTCATCTTCAGCTAACCTTGACATAATTGTCTAACATAAATATTTCCAAATCTGCCATTTCTTGGTTTCCACATTCCTTTGCTGTATACAGATTTTCATACATTTTCTGAACTATCTGTAATATCTCCATGGAAATCTCTGGTTATTTTTCTTGCCAGAGATTCTGTTAATTTGGCAACAACCCTTTCTACTTTCTGTTCCCTAAGATGTTGAGCTAAATGTGTTTGTGTTCTGGAGTTCTTATCAAAATAAAGTAACTCCTTAACAGCAGCCTTCCTCAACGCATACATAATATCCAAATACACCCTTATTTTACCTTTTGCACTCTACAGTTGTTAATCTTCTTGTTCTGTGAGATTCCCCCATATTCTACAGTACGTTAACCGTTGTCATCCCTTATAAATAATTCCTATTACTTCTTTCCCATATCTTCTTGTCTCTTATTTCTACCATTTTATCCCACTGACTGACTGACTCTCTCTTCTGAAGAAACTTCTGTCTTTCCTAATAACTCTCAAATTATTTCCACTACCTAATCCTTAAATGATTCTTTTTTAAACAGGAAAGTTGGAGAGTCCTAGTGTCTCAATTTACTTCATTATCCTGCATTTATGTCTTAGCTCTTATTGCTGCACTTTCTGAAATAACCATTAATAATCCCTTCTGAAAGCTGATTATTTCTTCTAAAATTCTCTTGTTCTCTGTAAAACCAGTTTTTGGTGAAATATAAATACAGTAGCCTATTACTACTACAAATCTACCAGTATTGTCTTTATTCCCCCTTCTGTCACTATTGGGACTCCTCTAGCAATCAGTATTACTCCCTTTTTTCTTTGTCCTTGATTTTCAGCTGAATGTCCATCCTGAAATCCTTTCTTTGTTAAATTCACGTGCTCATTTCTATCCATGTACATCTCCTGCAACATTGGTATTTGTACTCTGCACTTCTTAACATAATTCACTACTTTACTTTTTGTCTAAATCTGTAGGGCCATTTACATTCCATAATAATATAGAGTAGTCATTATTATATAAAGCTATTACTCCCACATATTGTACGTGGTGGTTCTTTTGAATTTGTATTTCCAGTATTTGGCTTACATGCACACACTAGTTTTTGTCAGGCTGATCTCTTGCGCAGTTACTGTTTCTCATCTCCATTTGAACCTGCTTCAATAAAAACCCACAAAAGCATGTCAGAATCTCATCCCCTTTTAAGTTACCAAACAAAACACTATGCACATTTTCAGCAAATGAAACTGACCTCTCCTGATGGGCACAGTTGTCCCAAACTGACTGCTACACCTACTGGCATTACATAATCCAAAATGAAGGTTACCCTTGCTAAAGTGTATGTTACACCTTGTGTTCCCACTTGCATCAATTGCTATTGTCGTCTTCTTATTTCTATTCCACTACCACATGTGAAAAAAAAACTTGCATTCTTTCATTCAGTATTAATGTTTAACTCTTAGAAAACGTATACTGACAACCTTTAAATAAATAAGCTAAATTGTGCAGCGTTATATTAAATGCATTAAAGTATTAAGACTGCCGGGAATGCAAATTTTTGTATAACTTATTCAGTTCCAACAGTTTCAAATTTCATTTTTTTTTTTTTTTTTTTTTTTACTAAACTGCTTGCCACTCTACCTTTAAATGTTCTCTGTGCAAAGGGTGCTCAGAGCTTTCAGGATTATTTACTTGCACCTACAGACAGCTTGTCTCCAAATCAAACCAGTCATCAATGAGTGAGTAGAAAAAATATTTAGTAACTTTGCAGATATATGAAGGAATCTTTGTAAATATAACTCACAACACATTGTCCGGAATTACCATGTCAACTGCATGAACCTGCAGACTTCTTATCTCCCATTGAGAGCATTTGCTATGAAAAAATGACAAATCACTTTGCAGAGGCAATAAACTTACCATTTTCCATGCTTTTCATCACTTTGTCATATTTTCATGCTTATTTGCCTAAAAACGCCTTTCTGTAGCTTAAGCCAAGGACAGTAATCTAGACATCAACCCAGGTAAAAAAGGGGAAATTATTATCTTAATTCTATATATAGTATGCTTAGTTCTCTTTAATATCCCATCCACCCTACCTCAGCAGACTAACACCACAACATTACATTAACTTAACTTAAATCAGTCCATATTTTCTAATCCTGTTATAGTATAAAGTCTGTATATCTTACATCTAAGAAGAAAAATGCTTGCTTGTTTTACTATATGCCGCAGTATTTGATAAGACTCCTCTACCTTGCATTTAAAATACTCCTGACTGGTTAATATTCAAAACTGTTTTACAGTGCAGCATGCAATTTACCTCACAAATCTTACTCAGTGTTAATAAGAACAAAACTGTTTTACTTACAGTTACTTCTTCATTTCATTCAGTTTTAAACATATTTCCAGTCTTTCTCAGCAACTTTTTCTTACAAAGCTACAGTTCACATGTCTAATGTCAGTATTGCTGGTGTTCTTCATGATCATCTCCGTTTCCCAGCTCCAGTCTCTGGTTCAAGTCCAGTGTACCTCTGATTGTACTTGTTAACTCCTGCATTTTTTTTTATTTCTCAGGCAGTTTCCTTTGGAACAGTGGAAAAGATTTCACTGGTGAAGACTCTACTGGTCTCATTATTTGCAAAAAAATAAGAATCAGAATCCTGTTCTCCTTACTGGCTTACTCTTTTGTTGGATACACGTTTTTTATTTCCTCTTTAGGCTGATCTGCATAAAAAAATATATATATTTAATCTTGCAGGAAAAAAATTCTGAAGATAGCCGGCTGCAGTGTTTTTTTAAGCTATTATACCTGCCTCTCGACATTCTCTGATTGCTTCTCTTCTACCTGGTGTATAGTGAATAACCAGTTTGCACACACACTCTGCTCTCACAGATTTTTAATGTTTTCCCTTTTGCTGCAGTTTTGTCTGGAGCAACTCTTTCTGCTGGTATGATTACATCTTTACTATTATCTTGGCTGCTTTCTCATGGCCAGATCTGGGGGAGATACATGATGTGGCCTGTCATTTGACAAATACTGCTGCAGAACACAAGTTCAGTTGCTTATTTGTACTTTCCTAAAATTAATGCAGTCTAGTCTTTACAGTTTTTCAGGTGGTGTAGAAAATCTCTGATTTTCTCCGAGTACTCTTTCTTCAAACTCTGCTGGATTTTGAAATGGCTCTTCTTGAGAAGCCTCATACTGAATTAACGATGTTATGTGGTCCTATCTCGCCTACATTCAATACTGATGAGTTCAGAGCCGAGAATCGGCTCCGACTATTTTCTAGCACGAAGTCTCTAATTGGCTGGGCTAACTGGTATCCCAGGATGCACCTCGCCCCAACCCCCAGATCTCGTTTGCCGCTCGTTGAGTTAGGACGTGGTCTCGAGCTTGGCTGTGGCTAAGTACACTTTTACTAAACTTTCTAAAGTTTTGCACTCCTTTTATACAAAAAAAGCTATTCTCATAGCTATATTGTGTTTTGTGTGTGTTTGAGCCTGTTCAGTTAGGTTTTTGGAGAGTGTGTGTGGTATCCCTTGTGTTTGGCGGGCTAGGCCCGTTTAATTTAGAGGGACCTAGTCCTCTCCTTCGCATTCTTTTTATAGTGTGTTCTGTTGTCGTTTTCTTTCCTAGAGAATGTTTGAATTAGAGTTCCTGTGTCCGGTAGTGTTTCCCGCCTTCCTCCTGTTGTTGTTGAGTGTTTGGATATTAGGCTAGTTAGTTAAGTAATACATCTTCAATTATGTTTGGATATTGTTGGACATGTCGAAAGAGCAAAAGGAGCATAAACCCTCCGGGTTTAAAAAATGCTCTAAATGTACTTATAAAATGCCTATTACAGATGGGCATGCCATCTGTGTTTATTGCCTTGGTGCAATTCATTTACAAGAATCATGTAGTGTCTGCCATTCCTTCAGCTCTAGGGTGCTGCATGAAAGGAAAAATAAACTGATTTTGAAGGGCCTAGTCAAGCCCGCTTTTGAAGAGGATCTAGAGTCTGCTTCTTCTACTGGCAAGTCTAAATCTACCAGAATTAAGACAAGATCTCCGGCTCCATCTAGTTCTTCGGAGCCCCTGGAGAAGATTTTGAAAATAGTTACTACATCCTCGGCTCCTTTGGCTTCGGAACCGCAGGACAAGAACTCTGTTGGGATACTGCTTCCTCGGCTCCATTGTCCTCGGGGGCCGCAGGAGGTATCTGTGGAATTGGAGTCGACCTCGGCTCTGATCATTCTGGAGCCAATTCGGAGCCGGTCACCCAGTGTTAGACAGGAGTCAATAGGTAGGAAATCCTCTTCTCCCTCAGTTTCCTCCAAATCCTCGAGGTTGTCTGATTTGGACATGGATAGGGTGGTCCAGAGGCTCCTTCAGTCGCCGGTGTTAGCCAGATTGTTTTCGGCTCCGACCCAGTCAGCTCTGGAGCCTACTCCATTGTCGGTACCGATGATTCCTCCTCCGAGCACCTCTGTGTCGTCAGAGCCGGAGTGTTCGGCACCGAGTGATGTCCTTCCGCTGGCTCAGATACCCCTGGCGGGTTTATCGGACCCGTCGTCGACTCCAACCATTTCGGTTCCGTCATCTGGTTTCAGCACTCGGGTTTCCTCGGTCGGGCCTGAGGGGGATGCATCGGAACCTCTGTCGGCCCCGAGTCTCCCTCTCGGCGCTTCGGCTAGGGGGACACCGACTCCGGTTGTGGTTTCGGAGATGGGTCAGTCCTCGGATTCAGGGGGGCCCGCCTTCGAGGCCATGAGGAGCGCACTGGCCAGGTCGTCAGTGCCATCACTTGGATCGGTCACTCCATCCCCATACACCCTGGCTAGAGCCTCTGATGCCTCCCTATCTGTGGACAGCGGAGCTCGAAGGCCTGAGGGCACCCCCATGAGTTGTCCCCAACTTTCTGAGGGCCCCTCAGAGTCTGTGCCTGAGGAGCCTCCCAGGAAGAAGTTGTGCAAGAGGAAGCACATAGACTCCCAAGACGAGTCCATCACCTCGGATACCGACCTCGAAGATGCAGAGGGGTCCCCTAAGTCATCCTCCGATGATGTCTCTTTCTTCGACATCCTGGAGATATTGAGGCAGAGAGGCGACTGGCCTTCCAAGCCCCCCTCTGAGGAGGAGTCTGTATTCCTCAAGGCTTTCGGAGCTCAACCTTCTGCCTCTTGTGTGTCTCCACCCTTCGATGAACTCTTGGACCTGATTTGTCGAAGGGTGTGGGAGCACCCTGATTCCGTTGAACCAGTGCCCAGTCGTCCAAATAAGTTCCTGTCTGCTCCCCCAGGGAAAGAGTTCTTGACGAAAGGGGTCCCTGTAGATGCCATGGTGGTGGTGTCAGCCACTCAGCAGGAAGTTGCAGAGGCTTCTTCTTCCGTCCATCCTCCTAACAAGGAGTCCAGGAGTATGGATCGGTATGGGAAGCGTACCCTGTCTTCAGCGACCTTTACACTGCGGTCACTGAATTACCTTTGTCACTTTACTCGGCTCCAGAGAGAGATCTCCTCTTGGGAGATACCTTGCCTGAGGCGGTAGTGCAGACTGTTAATGCCCAGTTGTCTACCCTTGGTTCCATTGTCAACTCGTCCATGAGGCTCATATCTTATGCAGCCGAAGGGGTGAGTAGGGTAGCTAGTTCAGGTTTGGCTCTTAGGAGGCAAGCCTGGATGCACCTATGTCACTTCGCGGAGGCCTTCAAGTCTTCCTTCACTGATGCCCCCTTCGATGGGTCCTCTGTTTTCGGACCCAAAGTGAAAGACACTCTCACCAGATGTGAGCAGGAGGGTAAGACTTTATCTGCTGTTGGGGCCTGTTTTTCTCTTCCCTCTAGGCCTTATCCCAAGGCTCAGAGAGGAGGGAAGATGTTGTTCAAGAAGTCACAAAAGTCTTTCCCCGCCACTCATGGTGAGCCCCCCCTCCAGAGGTAGAGGAGGGGGGAATTATTCTGGAAGATGCCGTCCTAGGGGCAGAGGAGGCCCCCGCAATTTGGGAAACCGTGACTCCTTTTGCAGATCTTCCTGTCAGCATCCCTGAGGGATCGCCCGACTGTGCTATTCCGGAGCCAGTCGGGGGCCATTTTTCGAGGCATCCTCAAGCCTGGGAGAGCATCACTCAGGATTGATGGGTGCTTTGAATAATTACTAGAGGTTACATCGTTCCCTTTGCTTCACCCCCTCCCCCAATCAAAAAAATCCCGGACGTTCCACCCAGTCAAAGGGGTCAAGCAGCACTAGAGATATCAAAGCTGCTTAGAAAAGGAGTCATCCAACCGGTCCCCTCAGACCAGATCGGATCAGGAACTTACTCAAGACTCTTTTTGGTGCCGAAAAAAACAGGGGACCTGAGACCCATTCTGGATCTCAGCTGATTGAATCACTAAGTCCTGAAGTCCAAATTCCGAATGGTCACTCTTCAGTCCATCTTCCCATTGCTGGGAGAGGGAGTATGGATGTGCTCCATCGACCTCAAGAATGCCTATTACCACATCAAGATAAACAAAGCATCCAGGAATAATTTACTCTTCCGGCTGGCAGCCAGTCATTTCCAGTTTCAAGCCCTGCCCTTTGGTCTCACCACAGCCCCCAGGGTGTTTACCAAGTGTTTGGCAGTGGTGACAGCTCACCTGAGACGTCTAGGATTCCAGGTGTTTCCTTACCTGGACGATTGGCTCCTTACCGCCCCCATCAGGCATCTCCTCATTCAAGCCAGGGAGGCTACCATAACCCTTTTCCAAAGGCTAGGAATTACATTAAACTGGGAAAAATCTTCCTTGCTGCCCTCACAGCATGTTGTATTTATAGGCTCAGAGCTAGACTCTGTTCAAATGAGGGCTTTTCTACCTCTAGAAAGGATAACAGTGTTGCAATCTCAGGTCCAAGCTTTGTTGCCCCACAAGAAGGTTCAAGCCAGGTTAGTTCTTCAGCTATTGGGATCCATGGCGGCGACCATCATGCTAGTGCCCTTAGCCAGGCTACACATGCAGATCCTCCAGTGGCTCCTTTCAGTCCAGTGGTCCTTTCAAAAATTCCCTCTCTCTCATCCAATTCTCCTTACGGAACAATGCAGACAGGATCTCCGTTGGTGGCTATGTTCCTCCAACCTGGACAAGGGGAGGAATCTAGTTCCTTTGTCTCCTGCTGCCACCGTGACTACGGACGCTTGCCAGATAGGGTGGGGGGGGCATTATCTGGGCAGAACATTCCAAGGCACGTGGCAGGATCACGAGGTACACTTACACATCAATGTCCTAGAGATGAGAGCAGTGCTATTAGCGTTGCAAGCACTCCAGAGCTCTCTTCCCCGGGGAACGATTGCTATTCACTCGGACAGCATGTCATTTGTGTGGTACCTGAACAAGCAAGGAGGAACCAAGTCTTACCCCCTTTGCAGAGAAGCCATGAGAGTGTGGAATTGGGCAGTGTCTTCCCAACGGTTTCTAGTAGCAATGCACATTCCGGGAAAATCCAATGCGATAGCAGACAGGCTAAGCAGAGCTATTCTGATGCCCTACGAGTGGTCTCTGAACAACCGAGTTGCGACTCAGATATTCAGCAGGTGGGGTCAGCCTTGCTGCGATCTCTTTGCCAGTCCTCTCAATGCCAGATGCAGCAACTACTTCACCCTGATCCCCCCACAGGGGGAGTCACCCAGGAACGCACTAGTCCATGTTTAGCCTCCAGGTCTGCTTTATGCCTTTCCTCCATTCCCTCTGTTACCAAGAGTGATCCAGAAAGCCATTTACTTGGGAAATAAGATGATTCTAATTGCTCCACACTGGCCCTGCCAAGTCTGGTTCCCCTTCCTTCAGCGGTACACAGTGGACGGTCCTTGGACTCTGGATCCAGTGCCAGACCTATTGACTCACATGTCGGGACAGATCCACCCCTCCCTAGAGTCCCTCAGGTTGACAGCCTGGCTGCTCCCCTTCAATCATTAGTTAGACTACATTCCCTTTCACGTGAGGTGGTGCATATCCTATCGTCGTCTCACAAGTTCTCCACCAGAAGAATTTACTCCAGCAAATGGAAGAGATTTTCCACCTGGGCTCAGGCCCAAGGCCTGGACCCCTTCACAACCCCTATATCGGCGGTCTTAGACTTTTTAGCTATGCTCTTCCGACAGGGCTCTGCTCCCTTGACCATTAAGGTGCAGCTGGCGGCCATTTCTAACTTCCATGTATCCTACGAGCCTGCTCTTATGGGCCATAAACTTTGCAAGGCCTTTTTGAAAGGAGCCTGGTTACTTCACCCTCCTGTGTCAGAACCCGTCATGCCATGGGATTTAAATCTGGTGTTGCAAGCCATCACTTCCCCGCCCTTTGAGCCGGCTGCCACTTGCGAACTAAAATTCTTATCCTGGAAGACGGCGTTCTTGGTGGCCATGACTTCGGCTAGAAGAGTATCAGAACTTCAAGTGTTGTCCATTAAGCCCCCGTATTTGATCTTCCATAAGGACAGGGTATCCTTGAGACTTAATCAGTCCTTCCTCTAAGGTGTCTTCCACGTTTAACCTCCATCAATCCATTGAGTTACCTGTGTTTTTTCCAAACTTCTCCAACAAAGCAGAGTTCAAATTTCATCAATTGGATGTGCATATACAACTGAGATTCTATTTACACAGGACGAAACATGTAAGAAAATCAGATCGATTGTTTATGTCCTTCTCAGAGAATAGAACAGGTGGCCCTGTTTCCAAGTGCACAATTTCTAAGTGGATTAAGGATTGCATTTCCTTTATTTACTCATCAGCAGGCAGAAATTTACCATTCCCAGTTAAGGCTCATTCCACCAGGGCAGTCTCTACTTCAATAGCGTATCATGCCAGGCTTTCCTTGGACGACATTTGTGCAGTGGCCACCTGGGTTTCTCATCATACCTTTATCTCTCATTACAAGCTGGACGTGACATCTAGAGGCCGGGCTTCCTTTGGTTCCACGGTTCTCAGGAGTATTTTCCTATGAGCCTCCCGGGTTAGAGGTGCTAGGGACGCTGTCCCATCAGTAATGAATGTAGGCGAGATAGGACCACATAACATCAGTCAGTTATGTACTCACCATAACGATAGATGTATGTGGTCCATCTCACCTGCATTCTTACGTACCCTCCCACCTGCCCCCTTCCTGAAGGATTTGGAGGAAAATTGCTCTGAGACCTTTCAAAATTGTTTTTTATTCCTTTTTCCTGGTGGGTGATATTCCCCTTAGTGAGGTTTGTGTATGTGGAATGATTGCGATGTATGCAAACAAGATCTGGGGGTTGGGGCGAGGTGCATCCTGGGATACTGGTTAGCCCAGCCAATTAGAGACTTCGTGCTAGAAAATAGTCGGCCGAGTCGGAGCTGATTCTCGGCTCCTAACCCATCAGTAATGAATGTAGGCGACATGGACCACATACATAGATTGTTATGGCGAGTACATAACTAACTGTTTTCTTCAACCATCTCATTCTGCAGAAACTCAACTGCCCTGCAATAAAAAAATCTAATTTAGGAATGCTCTAGTTCTAGAATACTAAGATCTTCTGACAAAACTCCTCCTAAAAGTCACCAAAGCTAACATTAGCTGTGGGGACTTTCTGTTCTCTAATCAGATATCCAAAAAAATGGAATTCCATTCCCCAGCACATTCGAAACACCTCTAATACTTCCAACTTCAGATTACTTCTTAAGGAACACCTAAGAAACACCTGTCTGTGTTCCTGCATTACACCTGGATGAACCTTCTGTACCTGCCCACTCAACACCCCCTTTTTCTATTCCAAAACCACTCACCTTTCCTTCTCTTCTTACCCTTTTTTTTCCAGTCCCTCTTACCTTTCCCAGTACTTATACCCTACCCATTCCTACTGTCAACGTGCCTCTCCCACTTATACTACCGCAGGTATTTCTCCTTATCTACTTATGAAGTGCTACAAAATTGGATCATTTAATGAAATATGCCTTTTTGTAGAACAGAAACAGGGATATATTCTCAATGTATAATACTAAGTTTCAACTTTTTTATGTTTACATATTGAGCCGTATTTGGGCTAGACTTTGTTATTATTGCTATAAATGACACTAGGTTTATTATAGTTTAGTTTTTCAATTGTTAGTTAATATTTAATTGATATTGTTTTGCACTACTGCTATATGTGTTATATGTGTTATTAGATGCTGTGTAGTGAAACTTTTCTGCCTGGGCCTCCTCTGAAAATAGCCTTACTGCCCAGTCGGACTTTCCTGGTAAACAAATGTAAAATAAATAAAATTTCAAAAACTGATTTTTGCAGTTTGATATGTTCATTTGAATAGCTATTTAAAGCTTTTTCTTTTTTCCAGACTTTTATGTGACGGGATATATTCCTTCATTTATTTTAAGCACATATAAATGAGTTTGATGCATTTTTCCTATAAATTACTGAAAGCCACCCACTGTACCAAAACTGAAACTTGAACTGCTTTTTTCCTGAGCAGCTGCAAATTTCTTCCCAGAGTTTTCTTTTTCCCTTTTCTGGTAGATTTTCTCTGTTTTTCCTGGTGTTCAAGCATTGTAGTTACTAGCCAGTAACCAAATTTTGCCTATACTGACTGTTTCACTGTCCCTTTTTTTCACAATTTCTGTTTTCCCACTGGGAGAGCTCAAATCAACCCATTGATCAGTGTGCAGCTATCTTGGAAGTGCCAGTTTCTCTAAACCTTTTATTGTATACACATTGGAAGAGAGTGTAGGAATCATACTAACTTACAGTGTTGGTGAGGAGGAACATCTAATCTGCTGTTTATGTAGAATGTTAAATAAAGCTTAGACTAAGTATTCAGCTACCAAGTAGGAATGGCTGGCCATTAAATGGGCTGTAGGTTCTTTAATATACTGCCCTTTAGGTATCTTAGATTTAAGATTCTGCTGTTGATTACACTTCATTACAGTGCTTACACCAACAGGAAGATGTTAATGTTAAATTCTGCCAGTGGGCTCTGTCTGTATAACCCTTCTACATCAGGGTACAGTGTTGTCATGGTGTCATCCACCATAATGTGGCTGGCCAATCAATGGCCTACAAACCATCCTTAGTGCCTGAATCTAATGGTTTCATGCTTTAGGGTCAAATGTAACATAGCATGGTGGTTTCCATCTAAAAATTTTTTTGGAAGTATATTTCTTTGTGTTTGGAAGCATTTTCTGATTGTGCTGATGTTGCTACTTAATGCAGTAGTTACCCCTTTAAGGTGGGGGGGGCACGTGAATGGTCTGTGGTTTTGTGTGTGTGTGTGTGTGTGTGTGTGTGTGTGTGTGCGTATATATACACTCATGCATGTCATTCTGTTTACTGATACTGTTGAGTTAAGGAGCATTTTGTACCCTAATGTCTAGGGTTGTGGCTTGGGTTAACATACGCGAGTAAGGTGGTGCAGGGGGGTTGTTTTGCAATTTCTTATCAAGTGGGCTTTACCTTAATTTCCTTTTGATTGCTAAGATGTAGTCATCACTTTCATAGGGGGGGGGTTTGTCCTCTGAGATTCCTTTGTAGTCCAGACCCTTGATGGCCATTGCAGAAAAAGCCCAGTAAGTGATGACCCCCCCCCCCCCATGTACCTCTTTGTGGAATGACAAGTTGATATTCTTGTCTGGGAGATTCCATGGGCTTGCCAACAGGCTAACTTGTCCTTATTCGCAGTCTTATAGACTGCCACATTATTTGCAGATGCATTTTTGTCTCTAGTGTGGTTGCTGTTTTATATGTGGAACCCTGTGATTTCTTTGGTGGTTGTCTCTGCTTTTTGTCAGGGTCCATGAGGTCCTGGTTAAGCACCTTTTGTACAGGCACAGTTTGGGGCTTGAGTTGAAATGTCACATTATTAACATTCTTTGTGGTGCTGTGATGAGGAGTTGTGGTGGCTTTTCCAGCACTTGCTCAAGCCGCTGCAAGTATCAGTCCCTGGTTTTGTGGTCCTGGATTGGTGGGCTGTTCCCCACTGAACCAAGGATGGGCCTTCCCTTCTGAGTTGTTTCTTTTACATTGACTGAATGTTGCCTGAGGGAAGATGAATGCTTAGCAAGGCACCCTTTTGGTACACAGCTCCCCTCTCCAAAGTGTGTGTGTGTGTGTGGGGGGGGGGGGGCTGCTTTAACTTGTCATATTTCTGTCTCCCTTGGCAGCAAATTCTTGCATTCTGAGAGTTTCCTGAATTTCTGGTTGGCATGAAGTCCATAGTGTCTGACACCTTACCATGTAAGGAGGTATGAGGTCATTCCTGTTGCAGGGAGTAGTAGTTTATCTTGAGCCTTGCTATACTCTCCAGCCTCACTTTCAGCACCCACCTTTATTATGTGATAGAACATGCTGATGATTATTCAGAAACACTTTTTTTAGATCTTTATTGCGAGTTGTGACTCCAGGCAAAGTGTATGGTTTGACTCTTTGGATGGGAGCAGGCTAGAAAATGGGCTTTTTGCCACTAGTAGGTTCACAGCCCTCCCTGAAAGAAAGAGGATCAAGATGATAGTGTTTCACGTTTTGTGGCATGTGGATTTCCTGTGTATTTCTCATTTTTTTCTGACTAGGTGTCTCATTGTCAAGTTTAGGGATGAACATTGAACTTATTTTTGGTGCCTCTTGTGGGCCATGTAAGTTGTGGGTTTAGGCCTGTAGTCCTCTGGCAGTACAGGGTACCTTCCCATGTCTTGTCCAAGGACTCCTTCCCTTTATTTGGATAACTGCTGGCTCCTCCTCAACATCTGGCCTCAGGCTTTCTTTTTCTAATCCCAAGATCCTGCCATATGAAGCATTTTTGTATAGCCATTACAGCTCTCAGTCCTTTCAGTCACAGATTTTATTTTCAAGCTTGCAACAAAATTTCCCTTGGAGACTCCTAACTCCCCCCTGCTCTTAGAGGTAAATGAATCTCATGCTTTACTGCAAAAGTGTCATTTTGTAAGAGGAGTGTCACTCCTTCATTTAGATAATCATGTTTGGCTCTATCTAAGGGCCAAGTCCTCTTATTGCATTTCAAACTGGGTCAATATACTACATGAATCACCCCAACTATAACCAAGGGTTATGGGCAACCTATTGGCCGGCCAGCTGTTAGCACATCCAGCCATCTAGTTTAATTCAGGCTGCCTTGTTACATAAGCTCCAGGAGGCAATAGTGCCATAGCTCCCAGTGTCTGCTCTTCATTTACCCATTGTCCATTTTGTACTTCTAAAGCATGTTTTACACCTCCTGAATTATCAAGAATTACAGAGCCAGATTTCCTGGATTCTTAGATGTTACAAGGCCAAACCTCCTGGATCACATTTTTTTTTGTCTCAGATCACAAAACTTCTGAAACCTGACCATATTTGCAGAAGATTCTTCTTTAGGCTTTGGCCATCTGTGGTGTAAGCCAAACCACCTATGAAAAGATTTTTTTCATATTTGTGTTTTGACTCTTTACTTCACACTATTTTAGACAAAAGTCTTTCCATTTGTGTAAGCGCCGCTAAGGTAATCTTTGACTTCTGTTTGTGTTAAACTTTTTGAAGCAATAGTGTTATCATGCTAATGTGCCCTTTTTTATGGGTGCTGCACTTGTATTGCTAAATTCTTTTTGCCATTTTCAACAGACTTTGCCTTTAAAATGGATTAATCTTAAAACATGCCTTTAATTTCGTGCAGCTCTTTCCAAGGTTTGTATTTTTCACCATTCTTTATTTCAAGCAGCTCTTTTCAAAGTTTTTTATTTCAATACAAATTTCATGTAGCTCCTTCTTAATTTGTTATATTTCACTGTAAAGTTGAGGTTGTATTACTTTAGGCTGTTCAATTTGTTTCTGACCACTCAGCCATTAAACATTGTTCCGTTTGACTTGGTTCTTGATGTACTCTGTGTGTTTATTTCCTTTCATTTGTGCTTTTAACTTTGTGCTTGTACTTTGAGCTGCAGTATTTTCCAGTATGCTTTTGTTGCCTACTTGCTTTTCAGGGATCATTATTGTGCATTGTGGGCCCTTTACATAACTCAGTTTGTTACTGAGAGGTTTCACAGAGTCACGCTATTCTCATTGTCTATTTCAGCAGTAGAAGTTTGCTTTGTCCTGCTTTCCAGTAGAGAGCCTCCTCCGCTTAAACTCCATACCAGGTGTTTTATCACTGACATTCCTCACAGACTCTCTAGCAAGAGATTATAAT
>NC_056746.1:1145863409-1145913409 GCF_019279795.1 Protopterus annectens
TAAAGCTTCCATGACTGTCATTTAGTGGATGTGTCACCCTGCTCCATAAAGCCACCAAGCTTGTCTCCTTTATAAGCCCATGGCATGCATTTGTCCTGGCTTCTTTTTAATGAGGTCTTCTAGCAACTTCTTTAGTGAGTTCCCTTGATCATTTCTATAATTAGACCTATCTGTCACTCCTTTCTGAGAGGCTAATGACTCTGTCTCTGGGACCATACCCCTCAAATCATTAGAGCAAGAAATCTGTAGAAAACCAAAAATATGGGCAGGACAAAGGCCCAAAATCAAGGACAGGTTTTAAGTATTGCTGTTAAACTTAGAAAGTTGCTGGAGTGACAGATTTTACATTAGCATGTGTTTTCTAAATTATATGAAGTCTGAAACTCAAATGTCTCTCAATATTAAGTGACTACAGTCCTCAATGATTTACCAGAAAACCACAAATTTTATGAGTAGCCGATCAAAGGTGTGAGGCAAAAAAATCTGGACATTCTGCAAAATTCTTCACAGTTGGAAATATATGCTCTGGATACTCCAAACTTCTCTGTTTTGAGAGGCAAACAAATCTCTCACTGAAGACAGCAAACTCTCCTTGCACTGAGTTAACAAAATTCACAGATGACTGCAAACTGGGAGCCATTATTGAATCCTCAAATGATGTGGATAGTCTACAAAAGGGCCTTACAGAAACAGATGCTTGGTGCCAGAGCCATGTGCTCAAGCTCAATGCCAAGAAATGTATAGATGTTAAGTTGTCAATCTCGCCTTCATTCTTGCTTGATGGGTTCGGAGCCGATCCTCGGCTCCGACTCGGCACTTGCTTTAGCTCGAGAACTCCTTTTACCAGCTCGAGGCAGCCCCATATCCCATGATGCAAGGCAGGAAGTATCCAGATCTCGTTTGCCGCTTCGCTTGGGAGGTCTTCTCTTTACCAGCTCCTGGTAAGTAGTTCACATTTGTGATATTTAAGCCCCTTTTAGTGTAAAACTAATTTTTTGATAGTTTAATTTTAATTCTAACCTCTTTCTGACAGAAATCCCTGTCTCTTTTATTTTTTTTAGTTAGTCAATTTTCCCTATCCCATCCCCCCCCCTGTTAGGGTGTGTGTGTTGGTGTTTTTTACAAAATACCTCTTGGTATTTGTTTAATTTAATTTTGACTGGTGTGTCTGTGTGTGTTGTGTTCAGGCACCATGTCTAAGGAGAGGGTTTCAGGTTTTAAGAAGTGTGACTCGTGCTGTCAGAAGATGTCTCTGACAGACGGTCACACTTCTTGCCTGTACTGTTTGTGCCCTCTTCACCTGCAGGACTCCTGTGCTATTTGTCACTCCTTCAGCCAGAGAGTCCTGCAGGAGAGACGCAATAAGTTGATTCTCGGGTCTTCTTAAGCCGGAGGGCTCTCCGGCTAAGTCGGCTCCACAAAAATCAACTAAAACTGCCAAGGCCCAGGCTTCTGTTTCTAAGCCTGCGGCCTCGGTTCCGACTCGTATAGAGTCGAGATCGGCTCCGGCTGGAGCCGATTCTGGATCCACAAAGCTTTCGGCGCCGATGGCTATCGGTGCCGAATCTGTTTTGACCACTGTGGTGTCGGCTCCGACACCCATGTGGCACGGACATCGGTGTCGGCTCCGATCGGCTCCGACACCCATGTGGCACAGGCATCGGTGTCGGCTCCGATCGGCTCCGCCACCGTTACTGTAGCTGTATCGGCTCCGGCTGGAGCCGATACATCGAACTCTGCCGGCTCCGAGAAGTCGGTGCCGACAGGATCTGTAGTATCGGCTCCGATGGGCCCTTCCAGGGAGAGGGCGGGGGCTCCTTCCTTTGAGCCGATACTTCGGCTCGGCCGCCTCTTCTATCGGAACGGAGCCATCGGAGCCGATCTTCAAGGTCATCCAGGTTGTCAGATCATGACCTAGAGAGAGTGGTCAGTAGATTACTCAAGTCACAGGTACTGGCCCAAATGCTACACAGTCCGTCTCAGCAGACGACTGTTGGTCCACACCCCGTTACAGTTCCTCCTTCGACTCTACCCCAGAGTTTGGAGTTGGAGTCTTCGGGCATGGTTACTGCTACGGCTGGAGGACGGATACCTCCTTCTGTTCCTTCAGCCCCTACTCTTATCTCCTCTTCCTTAGAGGGATTCGGTGGTCGGGCTTCCATGGTCTCCTCCGAGGGGGTGAGTGGCATCGGACCCTTGTCCGAGCCCGCTCTTCCCCTTGGAGCCTCGGCCTTGGTGAGCTCGGCTCCGACATCTGCCTCGGAGACTTCCCTTTCGGTGGCCCCTGGAGTTCCTAGCTCTTGGAGCGGGTTCTCTCGGACCTGCCTGGGAGGGGAGCATTCGAGGTGATGAAGAGTGTACTGGCCACTGGTATCAGTCAGCAGTCTCTTCCCGTAGCTCCTCCCTCTATTGTACCTGTTGACATCTCTGCCACTTCTCTTGCTACAGGACCCAGAGATCCTCCGCCTCAGGTTTCCCCATTGGGAATTTCCCCTCTTCCGAGGATTCTCCTGATGTTTCGGGAGATCCTCCTAGGAAGAGGACTTGTAAGAGGAAGCATGTAGACTCCCTGAGTCTGTCACTTGGATACTGACTTTGATGAGTCAGAGGGATCCCCTAGATCCCCTCTGAGGATGTCTCCTTCTCAGACATCCTAGAACTTCTGAAACAGAGGGGAAACTGGCCCACTAACAATCCCTCTGAGGATGAGTCAGTATACCTAGAGGCGTTTGGATCTCGGCCCTCCACCTCCTGGGTGTCTCCACCTTCGACCCCCTTATGCAGGTTATTGCACGAAAGGCGTGGACAGCTCCTGACTCTGTAGAGCCAGTCCCTAGGAGGCCTTCTAAATTTATCACTGCCCCTAGTGACAAACAATTCCTTACCAAGGGTGTCCCGCTGATGCCATGGTGGTGGCTGCGGCCACCAAAAGGAACTTGCAGATCCTTCCGTGCCCGTCCATCCTCCTAATAAGGACTCTAGGACCATGGATAGGTGCGGCAAGCGGATGTTTTCCTCAGCGACCTTTGCTATGCGTTCGCTGAATTATCTTTGCCACTTCACCAGACTCCAGAGATATCCTGAAGGAGCTGGGAGAAGTAGTTCAGGATCCTACAGCTGCAGGGGCTCAAGAAAAGATTGCTTCGCAGCTAGGAACCCTCAATTCCATTGCTAACTCCTCCATGCGGCTAATATCTTATGCTGCGGATGGAGCGAGTAGAGCCGCAGGCACAGGTGTGGCTCTTAGACGCCAAGCCTGGATGCGGCTATGTGATTTTGCGGATCGCTTTAAGGCGTCCTTCACAAATTCTCCCTTTGATGGGTCAGCTTTGTTTGGCCCTCAGGTGAAGGAGACCTTGACCAGGTGTGAGCAGGATGGCAAGACTCTTTCTGCTGTTGGAGTCCGTTTTTCCACCCCTTCTAGGCCTTATCCCAAAGGACAGAAGGGTGGGAAGATGTGGTTCCGTAAATCCCAAGGAGTCACGCCGGATTCACGTGGTCAGTTTACCCCTAGAGGCAGAGGGGTAACAACAACAGGCCGCTCTAGAGGCAGAGGGGGTCCGAAGAACCAGGGCAACAGGGAGTCTCTTCCTGAGAAGCCCTTTCAGCATCCCTGAGGTGTTGCCCGGCTGTCCCTCCTTGGTGGCAGTCGAGGGAAGATTATCACTGTACCCAGAAGCCTGGCATTCCCTCACTCAAGACAGATGGGTACAGTCGATCATATCCAAGGGTTACATAATACCTTTCGAGGAAAGTCCCTTCCCCTCAAGTTCCCTTCCAGATGTACCACCCGGTCTAAGGGACATTGCAGAGTTAGAAATCGCAAAACTACTGCAAAAAGAGCCATTCAGCCAATTACAATAGACCATTCAGAGCCGGAATCTACTCAAGGTTCTTTTTGGTCCCCAAAGACGGGAGACTGGAGACCAATATTGGATCTCAGCAGACTCAACAAGTCTGTCAGGAAGACAAGATTCGAATGGTCACTCTTCAATCAATTCTGCCCTTCTTACAGAAGGACAACTGGATGTGCTCAATAGATCTTCAGGATGCGTACTATCACATCAGAATTCACAGACGCTCCAGGAGATTTCTCCGCTTTCGGCTGGGGTCCAGTCATTTCCAGTTCAGAGCCCTGCCCTTTGGTCTCACTACAGCCCCAGAGTGTTCACCAAATGCATGGCAGTGGTCACGGCTCACCTGAGAAGTCAAGGATTCCAGGTGTTTCCGTATCTCGACGACTGGCTCCTGTCAGCCACCACCAGGCATCAGCTTATACAAGCCAGGGATTACACAATAGACCTTTGTTCTCATTTGGGCATCTCAGTCAACTTCGAAAAGTCATCCTTATCGCCCTGCCAGTCTATTACCTTCATAGGCGCAAACTTAAACACTGTTCGGATGTCAGCTACCCTTACAGAACAAAGAGTTTCAGACATTCAGACTCATGTCAGGATCATTCTGGCCAGCAAGAAGGTACAGGCCAGAATGGTTCTAAAGGTATTAGGTCTTATGGCTGCGGCCATCACTCTTCTTCCCTGGCTCGATTCTACATGCGCCTCCTTCAGTGGATGCTGTTCACACAGTGGTCATACCAGCAACTCCCAATGCGTCACCAGATTCTGGTGACACAAACATGCAAAGAACATCTTGCTTGGTGGATCACATCGTCTCAGGTTCACCAAGGCAGGTGCTTTGTACCTCCGTCCCCGATAGCCACTGTCACCACGGATGCCTCCCTGATCGGGTGGGGGTCATTATCAGGGCAGGATGGTTCATGGGGCGTGGCAACCGTTCGAGTACCATCTGCACATAAATGTCCTGGAGATGAGAGCAGTGCTTTTAACGTTGCAAGCCCTCAACGACTTTCTTCCCGTAGGGACAATTGCAGTCCACACAGACAACATGTCTGTAGTTTGGTATATCAACAAACAGGGCGGAACCAAGTCCTACCCCTTGTGTCGAGAAGCGCTCAGACTATGGCAATGGGCGATCTCCTCTCATCGGTTTCTGGTAGCAACGCATATCCCTGGGAAAACCAACATTATAGCGGACAGATTGAGCAGAGCTATTCTCATGCCTCACGAGTGGTCTCTCAAGCAATCCATAGCGGAAGAGATTTTTCTGGAATGGGGTCGTCCATGTTGCGATCTTTTGCTACTCCCCAAAACAGCAAATGTCCAGACTTCTTCAGCCTCTTCCCTCTATCAGGCCATCCCCCCAGAGACGCTCTGACCCAGGATTGGCCCCAGGGACTTCTTTATGCCTTCCTCCATTTCCTCTGATCCCTCAGGTGATCCAGAAAGCTACCGTTTGAGAGCCAAATTGATTCTCATTGCCCTTACTGGCCTCGACAAGTTTGGTTCCCTTTCCTCCATCGTCACCTTTTGGTGCAGCCGTGGCATCTGGACCCAGTGCCAGATCTACTGATTCACCAATCCGGTCAGCTGCACCGGTCAATCCCTTCTCTCAACCTCACAGCATGGTTGCTCCACTTCCTTCCTTAGCCAGGCTTCCTTTGATCTCTAACCCAGTTAGAGATATCATAGTAGCTTCACTAAAATCCTCTACCAGGAGGATTTACACAAGCAAATGGAAACGTTTCTCTTATTGGGCTAAGGCCCAAAATATTGATCCTTTTACTGCCCCTGTTCAGGCAGTTCTGGACTTCTTAGCAGAGATTTTTCATGCAGGCTCCTCTTCTTCCACAGTCAGAGTTCAGTTGGCTGCTATTTCTAATTTTCATGTCGGGATAGCAGATCATAACATTATGTCCCATAGGCTCTGCAGGGCCTTCTTGAAAGGAATTTTCCTACTAAAGCCTCCAATCAGGAATCCTCCTCCTCAGTGGGATCTAAATTTAGTGCTGACATCCTTGATTCTTCCCCCTTGAGCCAGCTGTTTCTTGTTCCCTGAAATATCTTTCTTGGAAAACGTTATTTCTAGTGGCTATTACATCTGCCAGGAGGGTGTCTGAACTTCATGCTCTTCGGTTCGACCCCCTATTTGATTTTTCACAAAGACAGAGTATCTTTGAGAACTAATCCATCCTTTTTACCTAAGGTCGCTTCAAAAACAATCTGAATCAATCCATTGATCTCCCGTATTTTTCCTAACTATTCAGATAGAGCTGAACAAAAGCTACATTATCTTGGCGTCCATCGTCAGCTTAGATATTATTTGGACAGAACAAAAAATTTAGAAAATCTGATCAACTTTTTGTTTCCTATGCGGATAATAAAAAGGCCTTCCGGTTTCTAAGGTGACTTTGTCCAGATGGCTTTCTTCGGTCATCACTGAAATTTATACGATCAGGGGAAAACAGCTGTGCTCAAAACCTAAAGCACATTCAACTAGGAGTTTAGCTACTTCTACAGCCTTTCAAGCTAGACTGCCTTTGGACACTATTTAGCAGCGCCACTTGGGCCACTCCTCACACTTTTGTTTCCCATTACAAATTGGACTTGGCCTCCAGGGACAGAGCCAGTTTTGGCTCTACTGTCCTCAAGAGTTTGTTCCATTGAACCACCCAGGATAGAGGTGCTAGGGGCGGTCCCATCAAGCAAGAATGAAGGCGAGATTGACAACTTAACATTAAGAAGTTATGTACCTACCATAACGTTCCATGTTAGTTGTCTTCTCTCGCCTTCTTTCTTCGACCCTCCCTCCTTCCCCTGGCCTGGACAGACCTTGTATAAGAAACTATTATACTAAAGACCATTCAGACCTGGTCCTTTTTCCATCTGTAAGTTTCTTCTTCCTTTGGGAAGTATTTTATGCTTGGTGTTATTGCCCTTTGTCAACAAACGAGATCTGGGTACTTCCTGCCTTGCATCATGGGATATGGGGCTGCCTCGAGCTGGTAAAAGGAGTTCTCGAGCTAAAGCAAGTGCCGAGTCGGAGCCGAGGATCGGCTCCGAACCCATCAAGCAAGAAAGAAGGTGAGAGAAGACAACTAACATGGAACGTTATGGTAGGTACATAACTTCTTATTATCCCCTTTGGGAAAAAATATGTATCTGTGAATTACCATATAGGTGGCAGTACACTAAACACCGAAAGTGTGATAAGAGACTTAGGGACACAGGTGGACAGTGGTCTCACCTTCGATAACCATATCGCCACAACAGTCAGGAAATCCTTCTATGTGGCACACCTCATCACTAAGAGTGGCTTTTCATCCAGAAAAAAGGAGGTCATTGTCCCACTGTACTCATCCCTCATTAGACCCATTATAGAATACAATGCCCCGTTTGGTATGTACCTCTCAAGACATCTGCAACAACTGGAAAGGCCGCAGAAATACTTAACTAAAAGAATCACAGGCCTAAAGCAGATGCCCTACGCTGACCGCCTTAAAAAACTCCAGCTATACTCTGTCGCATATCTTCTACTCAGAGGCGATCTCTGCTTAACGTACAAGGCCATGTAAAACCCAGAGCTGTTGAACATGCTACACTTAAAGAAATCCCAATCCCTCAGAGCCACTTGCTCCAGGGATCTATACCTTGTCGTCAAAATAAACAAAACATGCTGGATGGGATAGGTTCCTGACCCAGAGACTCCCCAGACTCTGGAATAGATTGCCCATACATGTCAAGCAGAGTGCCTCTTTGGCTCTCTTCAACGGGAACTTTGACGATTGGATGGGAGAAAGGAAATTCACCCCAGGAATCACGTCAGTCACCCTGCTAGACAGGGGTCCAGGGAAGTAAATAGCGTGGGAAGAAATAGCCAGGGAATTGTTATGGCTAGGCTTGTATAGGCCCTAGGGCTGATAGCCCAGTACCAACCTATGAGTGGGAAACAAATTTCAGTCTGTGCTCTAAAACAAACCTTTCTTAAGAGCATTGCCTCTCCTCCTTCACTCAGGTAAGCTTCATTGGCTCCACTTAGGGACCAAGTTCTCATATTACACTTGAGACTGGGTCATTATACTACATTGCAGATGTTTATAACTATATAAATCGATTGTGTGTGCGTGAAAAAAGATATAACTTCATCAATGCAGTGATGAATTGAAGATTGATGTACTGTAACTGTTGTACTGTGATATGATTGTCAATGTACCTTGAGAATTGATAGATCATAACACAGCAGACTGAAAGCAGTTGTTTAATCAGACCTATCAAAACCTTTAAATCAAAGGAAAAAAAAGCCCCCTGACCCCCACATCCTCACTACTTTGAATATACCAACTGTGGGATAGCAAACAGTGGGATCAAGTAAAAATTCCTCTACCTCACAGTTGCCAGTCTCAGGGAAAAACACAAACTTCAAACAAATTATCAGTAACAATGAATAGAACATACCCATTCCCTTAAACTGATAAAATGCACCAACATCCACTTAGCCAAAACTTAAGCATTCAAAGAGAAATTTTTCAATGTAATACTATAAAGTGAAATTTGACTAAAATGGGATATGTGTAGTCAATGTTTACATATACATAAAGATTACAAAAGGAAGTTCATTATGGCATCTTATTGTAAGGGAAAGCTTGCATTATAAAGTGCCTTCCATGATTGTAAAGTAAGTGTTAAGATGTTCCTGTTAATGTTGTTTATTTTTCCCTCATTTGATGCTATTTCCTGCAGTGGTGAGGTCCAGGCACAGATTAATTTTAAGTAACCTATAAGAAACAGAATATAGTGATGGTTCCAGGAGACGTTTCTGCATAGTTCACATTTATCAACCTTATATTTTTTCTGGTAAGGAACTAGCTTTTCAGAGTTGTTTGAAGGCTAGAAAATGCAGCTTTGTATCTCACTGGACTGACTGGACATGCCCTTTAATCTTAGCTGGGCTGCATAATAAGCTTTTCTGACTTTAGCGGTCAAAATCTAAGTTGTTTAGTACTGTATTTAGATCTTGCAGTGGTTAGCATTGCTGCCTCACCGGCTGGGGTGCCTTCTGTGTGGAGTCTGCATGTCCTCCCTGTGGTCGCGTGGGTTTCCTCCGGGTGCTCCGGTTTCCTCCCACATCCCAAAGACATGCTGCAGGTGGATTGGACACTCTTAATTGGCCCTAGGTGTGCGTGTGAGTGTGCCTTCTGTGGAAGGTCGACACCGTAAAACTCCACTGCCATTCAATGTGCGGACTAACCGGGAATAAGCCGAAAGAAGAAGAAGAAGAAGAAGAAGATGGTAATATAAATTTTATGATTTGACCATTTGGTTTATAATCATGAGTGATATACTTTTTGCCAAGTCTCATAATGCTGTTTGCTAACATTAAAACTGTGGTCTTTACCATTGCACAAAGTGTGTATTTTAGGGCTGTCTTGGAGAACCTTGCCATCTCTTAGTGAAACAACTGCATCACCCAGTTTGCATATGTATCTGTCTAAGCTCATTTATTATATCTGAGAAAAATAGTGAGAGCAAAAAAATTGTCCCAATTACAGAGTCTTAAGGAACACCACTTGTATCCCACATTGACATAGATAGGTAACTTCCACTCTGACCTGTTGTTAACCAGTGTTTTACCCATTGAATTTTATGATTGACTTTTCTAAGCACTCATATTCATTCTTTTTATTTTGTCATGTATTGCCCTATGTGGAATAGTGCTGAATGCCACAGCAAGGTGATTATTAGCAACATGCACTGACAGTCCTTCACGTGGTGCTTTTACCTTTTCAAAAAATGCTATGAGATGCAGAGGGTAAGCTTGCACTTTAACAGACCCACACTGTTCTTTAGCTAACAGGAGGAGTCCTTGTTCTAATTCTGAATAAGCCTCATGTTTTTTTTTCCCTTTCTTTTACATAGAATAATGGTATGACCTCCTCCACCTCATTGTGAATTGGTACCACTACAGCCTGTTCTCATGGGTCAGGGATGTGTCCACATGCTAACATTCTGTGGATTGCAAATAATGGGTTTACTTAATTTTCGTTGATTCTGTGTGGGAAGCTACCGGGTATTTTGTGTAGTCCCATGAAACTTGTTTTAATGACAACAGTGGCATCAACAGTCCTTAGGATTTATGTAGACATAGTGAAAGTCATGTATGTTGAAGCATGGTACTTCACTTCTGTAGAAATGAGCACAGATTTCATGATGCTGTTGACTTCTATACAGTTGCACAACCATGGAGCTGACATATGTAAGTAAAAGGATGTGTGGGTTATCCAGAGGTAGCCCCTTGCAAAAGTGCATATTCATTTATTTTTATTTCATCACTTTATTGAAGATATATTGTTGGATCCAAGAGCCTCTCAATGTTATTGCTGTTTTATTTTTGGATTTGCATTTGTAGTAGAATTCATTTGGTTTGTTTCATTCTAGATGGCTTAAATATTTGGGAATTCATTTCATGATATGAATTCCTTCAATTTTATTTGTGACAGCAGTTATTGTATCTGTAAGGTATATAAGGGACATCTCCCCTTTTCTCTGTAGCATGCTTTACTTATTGTGCTATAATATTTTTGCATGTAAAAATTCAAGGCCATAATGCAGAGGAATAAAGCCTGACTGCACCCTAGACAATCCATGCCCAACAAACGGTATAGGTGCTGGAGGGACTGTGTGGGCAGCATGTGCTGTCAAGTCCCTTAGGTGGTGATCTTAATTTTTCAAAGAATGCTATGAAGTTCGGAGAACCAATCTTGGGAGGGAAGGGAGGGGAGGCAGCTTGCTTCTCTGCATTGGTGACGCCTGTAGGAATGCACATACATTGCCTTCAGCATTAAGAACCTAATATGCCTGAGCTACAAATAGTGTGCTGCCTGAGTGCTCATGTGGCAGCAGCATGAAACTCCAGAAGTAGCTTTAGCTGACATTGCAGGCCACTGAATTGGGGGGGGGCAGTTCATAAGATCTTCAAATTGGTCCACACACTAGCACCTGAGTGTCACCTCCATCAGGAAGTGAATGGGCTGGAAAACTCTTGCTCCAGTCGAGGAATGAACGAGTCAGCTGGGTACAAGGAGGAGAGCTACTGGGCTAATTTTGCAGATCCCACCCAAAAAAATTCTTCAGGTACATCCACTGGCTGGGTTATCAAATTCTTCTTTAATGATATGTTACATTCACTGTTTTTCTCCTTTCAATTTTTTTAGTGGAAAATATTCTCATTTTGCATCAAGAAATACCCTGTGCTGCTCTAAGTTGTAGTTTTGGATTAAGTATTTGGGCTGCCTTTATCAGTTACTTACAGGCATCCTTGATAATTTGAATGCTAATGTGCACAGACCTCAAATCTCCATCAGGATTCTTGGACAGTCTTCTTCATACTGTTCTAGTGGAGGGCAGGACTGATGCCCAGCTCTGTCTTATGCAGTCCTTACTTTGGGGTCTTGCTCTTCTATCTCCTTTTCACAAACTGCTGTTTTATAGAAGAGTTTGGGCTTCGTGTTTGATGGGATTGGTCGTCGCTTCTGAATCTGCAGATTCCGCAGTGTTGTAGTTCATATTTTGGTAACATTCCCTTCCAAGGAACATCAGGCCTACAGGTATGGGGACAACCTTTGAAACTTTCTAAGGTCAGGTTCCAACACTTCCAACCTAGGTCTTCTAAAAAGTTGTATGTTTTTTTTCTCCCTGAACAATTTCATTTATTATGGATCAGAAATTGATTGGGAGGGGTCTTCACCCACTAGTGGTGCACTACTTCTCACCCCCAATGATTGCTTTGGTTCTTATATGGATCATTGTTTTGTCTTCTTGGCCGAAAGGAGGTAGGAGCACACAGTTATCAGTTATCTACTTTGTAGTGGCTGGACATATTTTTTACTGTGGTTATGGTTTAACTTGCTTTTTTGGCAGATTTAGCCAGTTCAACCTCTAGTTTGTGATGCTGCTATTCTCCAGGTATTAGTGTCTCCACTGCCGCTTTGGGAGTCCTGCCTTCTGGCTAGAGCTAGACTCATCTTCAGGATTCATTTGAGTTCTGTTGAGTGCAGTTCTTGGACTCATTCTACCAAAATGACTTACTGCTTTAGTTTTAATCCTGCCATAACTACTAGTCAGGCATGTCCTCAGTGTTTGATATAAGAGATACATTCTTACTGCATCAGTTGATCTATGAGGGGGCACTCCTTGATGAGTTGAAAATGTCACCTTTTCCAACTCTGGTAGAGGTTTTAGTTGAGTCTAATATAGAAGCTGCTGTTGAAAAGATGGTGTAGTGGTGCAGCAATAGCGTTGTCACGTCACAGCAAGAGATTCTCCAGTTGGCTTCTCGGCTGGGGTGCCTTCTTAACAGAGTCTGCATTGTCCTTCCTGCATTCATGTGGGTTTCCTCCAGTTGCTCCAGTTTCCTCCCACTTTACAAAGACATGTATCTGGCGTGTTTCTCCCCTGGCCTTCACTGAAATTTGGCTTTGTTCCAAGTTGGACTTTTCCAGTAAACAAATGTTAAATAAATAAATAAAATAAATAAAAAGGGGTAATTAGGTTGATAAAATAGTGTACAGCAACTCCAAGAATCAATCAGAAGAGTTTATAAAAGACTGGAAAGTGTGAATGGAAAAGCAATATGTGAAGGAACAGTAGGAGGACATTTGTATGGCTCCCAGTTATGCAACAAAATCTGGAAGGTTTATGACTTTTTGCATGAAAATATTTGCACAGGTATTTAATTACTCAAGCAGACCAGATATTTGTTCTCAGGTAGATGCTGGAGATGTAGCAGGAAACAGAGGGGTAACTGGGAACATGTTTTTGGGAATGTAACAAGTTGACAGATTTTAAAAATATCCTACAGCAAATTTGTCAGAAATGTTAGGGGAGCAAATTATTGTAACAAAGGAAATTATTCTTTTGACCTGCCGTTAGAAACTGAGAACATGTTAAGGCCTTACTAAGTTTCATGCTATTGATTGACAAAAAAGCAATTGCTGGAAAATTAAAATCAGCATTGAAAATAACTGTTTTTGTTTTCACAAATGTTGTAAAGAATATAAACTAATTGGAGTTGGGATCTTTAGAAGATGGAAAGAGCAAACTACAACAGAAATAAAGGAATTTGTTAGAACAGTGCATGCAGAATTATGTTCAGGAGGAGTGAAATTTCAGGGAATGTAAGATTTGAGCAATTATGTAATGCTGGTTTGAATGTTGTTAAAAAAAAAATGTGCCAGTATAATGCATGAGAATGAAAAAAATGAAATGTTTTTTTTATTTTTTATTAATGTGCGTGTGCACTCTGGTCATTTCTCAGTCTGTGAATTTGCTGAAGGTGCTTAAAAACAACTCAGTTTGTTCCTTACTGATGAACAGTCCCTCCAGCCATCCTGTGCCTTTGGTGTCTCTTGTAAGTTTGGAGATAGTATACTAATAAATAGCTTGTTAGTAATGGAATTCCAAATCTTTATTTCTTGATTTGCAGGAGCGTGCTTGCTTGTGACTAGGGTGTCTAAGCTGGTAGGTGTGGGTAATGAGCAGGTATATATAGACAGAGTATCTATCATATTGTATGTTAAAGGTACACATCCACCCCTTTAGTGCTGAAACATTCGTGAAGTAAGCTGCCAAAGTCTGAATGGTGGCATGAAAACTTCAACTGTAGGACCCATCAAATACGGGTTCTCTTATACATCAACTAATACAGTAAGTATGTATCCATTATTTAGGTCATCTGCTTTTCCTATCAGCTGGACATATTTCAGCCTTTCTTTTAGCTGTAAAAGCTGCAAGTAGCCCACCATTCCGATACTAGCATTCTGATAGGGAAATACTAAAATGAGGCTAGCAAAGCCTTTTAGGTTAGCAGTGGTATTGCAGATACTACTGCTGCTGTGCTTCATTCCACAGGTAATGAAGGATCATGAGCATACATTTCAAATGTACCTCGTTACCAGGAAAGGTCCTCATTCGGAGTCTTAAAAAGAACATGGTCCACATTGCGCTACATTGAAAGCGTCTGTCACAAATTCAGTGTTAAGGTTTTTTACACATATCCATAATGGATAATATTATATTAATTCATCAAAATAACTTTTTGTAAGTATACAGTAATACATTTTGCTGAAGTTGTTGGTCAGCTGTTAGTAGGTGTTCCACATTTTGTACATTTGTTCCACATAATGAGAGGTAGTGTTCCACATTCTGGAAATAGAAGGCTGAGAGCTATGCTCAGTAGTAAGCTTTTTCAGTTTGGGTGAAGGTGTGCAGGTGAATCGACTGTATGGGGGGGGAGCTGACTCGACAGTGTGGTATGTGAGAAAATATCAACATTGCTGCATGCGGTACATGTTAATACAGTTCTGTGTATACATCTCCTTTTGCCATCACTGCCTGGGTGCATAGCCCAGGTTCTTCTACATACAGTTTTACTGCAGCTTGTAACTGAAGTACTGAAATACTGAGACATAAATATATATAAAAGTGCCTGCAATGAGTTTAAAGAACAAACACACAAAAAAAAAAACTAACAAAAGTAAACAAATGTTTTCTCTGATACTGTCCGTGCTGTGATGTAATCATATGAAGAGGGTGTGGCACTTGACGGCTTCTTTAAACTCGCTTTCCCTTTTTTAGGTGGGGAATCACATTGATGTGGTAAGTTCCAAATGGGTGGCCCAGGATGCTGGCATAGGAGCTGGAGTGGATTCATACTTTGAATATCTGGTGAAAGGTGCCATTCTTTTACAAGATGAAAAACTCATGGCAATGTTTTTAGGTGAGTTTTTATTTTCTTACAGGTATAATTCTCATGTCTTCTTTCAAATTCAGGCTATGGCTAAGGAGCTGTTTCATTCCTTGTTAATAAAGTTGGTAAGGAAGAAAAGTTATGCAAGTAAAACTTACCATAACAGTATATCTTCTAATAGATCACTGCTGCAGTAGCATAAACCATTAGTGTTAAATCCTGCCAATAATATGACAAACCAGCCAGTTTTTCAAACCTGAATGCCTGAATGGGCCCTTCAACGTGCTGTGACTGCCAGGAGCCCTAAAAGGAAAAATAGGGAAGTAAAAATTAAAACAACACTTAAATATACATGCATACATACATATATATAGATATATATATATATATATATATATATATATACACACACACACACACACACACACACACACATATATATACATATACATATGTGTATAGAGAGAGAGGTGTATATATATATATATATATATATATATATATATATATATATATATATATAAAAGCCACATCCTGAAAATACATTAAAAAAACAAACAAGGGAGATGGAGGGGGAGAGTACGGCTACTGCAACAGTTATAGAATTATACTATATTCAGTGTTAGACCACTGTTACAATAGCTTATGCTACGCAATATATGTTTGTTATTCCATCTGATACAGGGATGGAATGTTTTTTGAGTGCTATTAATAATGAAGGTGATTTATCTCATGTTGTTATAAGGCTGGTTGAACAATTCATGCAGCATCTTCTTGACTATAACTATTTTTATTTTGAAAGTGAGTATTATCACCAGATCAAAGGTGTAGCAGTGGGGACTGCATCCACCCCATTTATTCTAATATAATACTGCTGTTCTCACGGGAAAAATGAGAAAGGAGATTTTACCAATAGAGATGACTGCAAGTAAGTAGTACAGAGAAAAGTAAAGAAGGGTCTGGAATTTACTATAATGAAAAAAATATCAATCCGATCTTGTCAGTGTTCATTTATGGGTGCGTTTCTGATCATCAGAACTGACTTGGCCATTACTATAGCCTGAGAGAACCAAAAACTCTCGAGTTTAAGTCCTAACCAGAATGCTCCTCTCCCATTTACCTCTGATCTCATTTGCTGCTTCTTGTGACAGAGGTGTTGCCAAATTGCTCTCGAGCTAAGTTTAATTTTATTGTTCTGTTTCAAAAAAATGTTTTTTGTATAGCCATACTTTTTTTCTTATTATATAGCTTGTTGATTCTTCTCCTTCATCCTACCCTTTTCTTCGACAAACCTTTCGTCGCCTCTCTCTCCTTCCCTTATACACTTAGGTGTACCCTGCGACTACCATTGTTGGTAGTACTTATTTCTTTTCCTGTCCTTCAAAAAATAAAAATAAAAAATAGTAAGTAGTACTGAATTATCTTTTGTATTTCTCCCTATACTTGTTGTAGTCTGTTTACCATCGTTGGCAGCCTCCTGTACTTCAGTACTCTTATCTACCATTGTTGAGAGCCTTCCTGTCCTTTTCTCTTCTTGTTTTTTTTTTTGTCGTTTGGGCTATTGCTTGCATTGCTTTTATATTGTTATTGCTTTTATTGCTTATAGTATATTGCTTGTATAAGAAATGGCTGGCAAAGTTAAAGGAGCTTCTGATTTTAAAACGTCAAGAGTGTAACTGTAAGATGCCCAATTCCAATGGGCATTCTCTTTGCGTCTGTTACCTGGTCATGGTGCACTTGCAAGAGGATTATTCAATCTGCCATGCCTTTAGTCACCAGGCCCTGGTAGAAAGGAAAAACAAATTACTGCTAAAGGGGATGATTAAATCTGCTTTTGAGGAGGCTTTACGTAGTTTTTCTGGTAAAAGCAAAATCTTCTCCTTCCTCTTCATCGTCCTAATTAGACAAACCAAAAAAGAGGAGTCGATCGGTGCCAGTGTCTCCCAAGGCACCAACGACCAAAAAACGGAGAAATTTTGTTCCTGCCATTTCTATGGAACTGACAGTTTCTTCAAAGGCTATTTTGATGCTGATTTCAGCACCGAAACTGACTTCTCCACCGGTGTGGAAATTATCAGAACAAATATCGGGCCCACCTATGGAGCTGACAGCCTTGGTGCCATCTTATGTTGCGGCACCGATATCTTTGGATTCAACAGAATGCCTTGAATTTTCTTTCTTGGGTAGACCTAAGACCAGGTATTCCCCATCCATAGATCCCTTTGCTAGTCAGTTGCCCAGCCCATTTTTGGAAATACCAAATACCAGTCAGTTTGTTTTACTAGGAGCCTAACAGAAATAGACATGTCAAGATTGGTGGATCAGGTGGATCACCTCCTTGCATCAAGGGGACTTGCAGGTGCATTCTCTCTTCCTGCCCCTGTGGGTGTTGGACCCCTTCCTTCTGTGACCCTTCCTACTCTTCCTCCTCTGACCTCCTCTGAGGCCTTGGAGATTCCAGCTCTGAGTTTTCCGGTGTCGACTGTTTTGATTCTGATGAGATCTGCATCTCCCCTACCCATTTCTACCCTGAGTTCTTCGGCTCTGTCGGATCTGGAGAACTCTCAAGCTCATGGCTATGCTGTTGGCTCCAAGGGGCAGGACTCAACTCTGGTTTTTTTTGGAGCCGTCTCTGCACCTCTGAGCTTCGGCACTTGTTAGCTCTACCTGGCTTCAGCTTCAGGAGCAGCTTCTTTGGAATGGAAAGTGACCACACATCCAAGGCAGTCCTTCTCTATTCTGGGCTCCCTTCCGTCTTTGGGGGCCAACCTTCCAGGCTATGGAGAAGGCCTTGTCCACTGTGGGCATTCAGTCAGTTTCTTCCCTGTCGGAGCAGTTTCTCTGTCATCCTTCTTGACCATAGCTTTCTCCAGTCTCAAATCCTGGACAGTAAGCATCAAAACTACAGAAGACGCCTATTCAGGTATTGTCCTCTTCTGACACCTCCCCAGATTGCCACACTGAGGAGGTTCCTCAGAAGAGGAAGTTTAAGAGGAAACACTTACATTCCCTAGAAGAATCCATCAGAGAAGACACTGATTTTGATGACGGGGAGGGTTCCCCATGGTCACCCTTGGAAGATGTATCCTTTGGATATATCCTTGAGATCCTTAAACAGAGGGGTAGCTGGACATTCCAGAAGCCCTCTTTGGAGGAATCAGTGTACCTGCAGGCCTTCTGTGGTCAACCATCTACCTCTTGGCTTACTCCACCTGCTGATGACCTCATTAAGTTGATCTCGCAGTGGGTGTGTAAGGCTCCTGACACCATAGAGGCCAGACAAAATTCTATCTGCACCAGAAGACCATCAATGTTTGGGCAAAGGGATTACCAGTAGATGCCATGGTAGTAGTGGCAGCCACAAAAAAGGAAATGGCAAAGGAAAGTTCCACTATCCACCCCCCCCCCCCAAGCGAGAGTCTCGGGCGATAGGTTTGGAAAGCGGGTTTACGCTTTATTGACCTTTGCATTATGGTCTTTGAACTTTATGGCACACTTCACCAGACTTCAGAGGGATCTGATTAAAGGGCTGTCAGATATCCTGGCAGGAGCCATATCTGAAGAGGTCGAAGATAAGGTTGCTTCTAAGCTGACCACCCTAGAGTCCATTTCAAATTTGTCCATGAGGCTCATAGCACATGTAACTGAAGGGACAGCTAGAGCAGCGGGATCAGGCATAGCCATTAGGAGATACACCTGGATGCGCTCATGCAAATTTGCAGAACCATTCATAGGTTAATAGGTTCATAGGTGTGTATTAGGCTAATGGTCCTGCAGCCATTACAAGCCTAGCCCATAGAAGTATCCTGGCATTGTGCTGCCCTATGTCAGTTCCCAGTGTCTCTATCAAGTAGAGCCACTGGAGTGATCCCTGGGGTGAACTTTCTATTTCCCATCCACTTATCAAGATTTCTTTTGAAGAGGGCCAGTGAGGTGCTCTGCTTCACATATATGGGAAGTCTATTCCAGAGCATGGGCAGTCTCTGGGTTATGAATCTGTCCCTCCAGCTTGTTCTGTTTGTGTGTGGTGTGGAGGGATTGGGATTTCTTTAGATGTAGCATTTCTAACAGAGCTGGGTCAGACATGGCTTTGTAAGTCAAGCAGACATTGCCTCTTAGTAGATGATAAGAGACAGAGAATAGCTGGAGTTTTTTGAGTCTGTCCATGTAGGACATGTGTTTAAGGCCTAGGATCCTCTTCGTGAGGTACTTTTGTGACTTCTCCAGCTGTTGCAGGTGTCTAGTGAGGTACATGGCAAATGGAGCATTATACTCTATGACTGGTCTAATGAGGGAAGAGTAGAGAGAAATGATGACCTCTTTCTTCCTGGATTCAAAACCCTTGGTAATAAGATGTGCCACATAGGACTTTCTTACCACAGTGGTAATGTGGTGGTCGAAGGAGAGGTTGCTGTCAACCTGTGTCCCCAGATCTCTCAGAACTCCTTCAGTATTCAGTGGACTCCCATCGATGTGATAATTGGTGGGAACTGAGTTCCCAAAGGGGATGATGACACATTTTTGGCATTAATTTTGCACCTAAGGAATAAAATCTGGGCTAAATGGAGAGCTACTAAATGTATATCTGATCACCTACTCTTTAAACAGTTAAGAAATGCTACTAAAAAGATACTCTTAAAGACAAAAAGGAATATTATCTCCACCTTCAAAAAACAAGTCAATACACCCCTCAAAAATTCTGGTCCGGTATTAACAAACTTCTTAAACCAGGACATTCTACTACTCCTACCCCGTCTGGCTTTGACCTCGACAATTCCTCCCAGATCCCAGATTCCTTTAACAAGTATTTTACAGAAACCATTCAAGCCCTAGCGAATTCATTACCCACATCTACTACTAACTGCCCTAATACCTCCAAAGCCTCAACTGATACCTCACATTCAACCTGTTGCTACATCTCTTATTTATAAGCTTCTCAAAAAACTTAAACCTTGCACCCCATCTGCTGACCAACTTCCATCAGAATACCTACAAATTGCTGCTGAAGCCATAGACTATCCCATATCCATACTTATTAACAGAACTATCTCTGAAGGAAAAATTCCATCCATATGGAAAATATCTCATATAATTCCTCTACACAAAGGGGGCTCCTCTACTGAACTCTCAAACTTTCGCCCTATTGCCTTACTCTCCCCATTAGCGAAGATTATGGAAAGATGTATACACAAACAACTTCTTAACTACCTTCTGCAAAACAAACTTCTAGCAAATTGTCAACATGGCTTTAGACCTTCTCATAGCACTACAACTGCCCTCCTTTCCTTCTCTGATGCTATAAATAATAATAGGAACAATAATCTTTTCTCATCAGCACTATTCCTAGTCCTGTCAAAAGCCTTTGATATGGTTAATCATAATATACTCCTTGACAAGCTACATCACTATTCTCTTGGTTCACAAGCTCTTCAATGGTTTAGGAGTTATTTCCAAAACAGGCAACAAGCAGTGCTATGGGATAACAACCTTTCTTCCTTACTCCCAGTAAACATTGGTGTTCCACAAGGCTCAATCTTAGGTCCCCTTCTTTTTTCTTTATTTATCAATGACCTGCACTTGAACATTCCCCAAGCCATCTGTATTCAATATGCTGATGATTCAACTTTAATTTGTGCTACTAATAATGTTTCCTCCCTCCAGTCCCTTACCCAAACAGTCTTCCATAACGTAGAAAGATGGTTTATGGAACACTCCCTCCTTCTCAATGCCAAAAAAACAAAACTTCTTCTCTTTACTCCTACACACAAATCTCCAACTCCTTTCTTCACTATCTCCTCAAATAATGCAACCTGTATTAACCCAGATATGACCACTCGCCTATTAGGTGTAACTATTGATAACCATCTTAATTTTGATGACCATATTAACAATACCATTAAATCAGTTAACAAAAAAAATAGGTACTCTCTACAGAATTAAACCCTTTCTTACCCCTGCAGCCAGAAAAACCTTGGCCCAGACCCACCTGATCTCCACCCTTTTCTATGCCTCTGCTATATATACAAACTTATCTAAATCCAACCTTACCAAACTATCTACCTGTTACAATAGTATAACTAGATTCATTACTGCTAACCCCTTCAGAACTCATCACTGTCACAACCTCAAGCAACTAGACTGGTTAGAGCTAAATAACCACATACTCCATCAACAACTACTTATCATTCATAAGTCTCTTTTCTACCCTGATGCTACCCCTAGCCTTAAAAAACTAATTTCACCATACAAAAACCTATCCACACTACGCTCTGCTAATAAACTCCTTGTGGCCTTAAATAAATCAAATAATAAAGCTGGGGATTCATTATTCTCTAACTCTGTCGGGAAATTCTGGAATCAACTCCCTCATGAAATAACTAACCTAGACTCTACATCCCTCTTCAAAAGACATATCAAAGAATATCTAAAATCCCAGTGGTTATGCCCTTGTGCTAACCCTGACTGAAATGATTTCATTATTTCCCAAGTTCCCCCCTCTCCCCTTACTGGTCCTCTAAATAATAGGTTTAATTATTGACTGTTTTATCTTTGATATTGACTCTACCTTAGCATTTTTTTTTTATTCTCACATATGTTTTCCCACCTTGTGTTCTGCTTATCTATCTTTTATTTAATCTAACTTCAGAATATTCTATACCATGTATTTTACTTTTATCTGACTTTTTCTCTATTTACATACATTTTGTCAGTTTTAGTTTTTCTTAAATTGCTAAATAAGTCTACACTGGTACTTTTGTATTATGCTTATTTTGTTCTTTTGTAATAATTGTTTACTTCGTGTATTTGGAGCTTTTCTCCCCGGGCCTCTACTGAAAACGGATATATGTCCAGTAAGACTAGCCCGGTCAACAAATGTAAAATAAATAAAATAAATAATAAATAAAATTTTAAGGCCATGATTTCAACACCAGTCATTGGTCTCAGTGAGGCCTTTCTCTAGGATATCTGCATCACTTGGGGAGTTAATAATGGCTCCCAGCTTACGGTCGTCTGCGAAATTGGTCAGCCAGAGTTCCTCCGTGTTGGCCTGGACTTCGGAGAAGTAGATGCCAAACAGGAGAGGACCCCGGACCAATCCCTGTGAGACTCCACTCGTGACTGGTCTGCAGTCTGACTTGGAGTCTGTTACTTTCACACTGTGGGTTCTATCTGTGAGCCAATTTGTAACCCACTTAACGATATAGGGGTTGATGCCTAGTTTGGTGAGTTTATCAGTAATTCCTGAGTGAGAAATGGTATCAAAGGCTTTGACCAGATCGAGGTAGGCTTTATGAACTGCCTTACCCTCATCCACAGCTCTGGTGACTGACTCAAAAAAGTCAACCAGGTTAAGCAGACATGATCTACCTTTCACAAAACCAAATTGCGTGAGATCTAGAGTTTGGAGATTCCCTGTATCCTTATTAATTAGGTCCATGATGATGCGCTCCATAGCCTTACATATCAGACTCGTCGGGCTAATGGGGCAATCATTTCCAAGGTCTGTAGTCGCTCCCCCTTTATGGAAAGGGATGACTGTAGCAGTGAGCTATTAGAAAGGGACAAAGCCTGAGGTGAGGCTGTGAATGAACAAGGCAGACTGATGTGGTGCCATTTCACTTTGTAATTCATGTAGAACACAATCAGGGATATTGTCGGGTCCCATGGAAGCTGTGTTTTTGGCCTTGGACAATGCAACTTTAACCTGTGCTGTAGTAATGCTGGGTGCCTTCTGGTACTCAGATTGGTTCTTTAGGGCGAGGGAGAGGGGTAAAGTTGGCACTGAATCTGTTGGCCAGTATGTTGGCAGTATTTGTTGTCTCAGTATAGGAGGTACTATTGTGCAGTAACTCAGAGCAAATCTGGGTATTGCCGTGGAGATTCTTGATATAACTATAGAAGGCTTTGTGGTTGTTTTTAGTGTCTGCCACAGTTCTGCCTTCATAGCTGGCTTTGGAGGTTTTGATGAGGGAGCTCAACTTTTTGTTGAGGCTAGTAAGGGAATTTTTTCCAGTCTTGGGACTTCACCTTTTTCTGCAACAGTTTCTCCCTTCTGTTGTAGAGTTTATTAATGCCAGGGGACCACCAGATTGACTTCCTTTTTTTTTGAAGAGAGCGCATTGGTTCTGTTGGGTATGGCTAGTTCCATGCATTTATGTATATGTTCGTACAGTGCACTGGTGTATGATTCAGCAGTCATGGATCTATTTTCCATTGGCATGGGTGCCGTGAAGTTGGCCACCTCTGTTTTTAGGAGTCCAAAGTCAGCTTTGGAGAAGTTTTTCGTAGTGGATACCTTTGTGGGGGGTGTGGCTGAGATGTGGATTTCCATGGTGATTAGTTAGTGGAGGGAGGAATTGACTATTGGTGTAGAGCAGCGGTTGCCCATGTTAGTAATAACTAGGTCAAGGATGTTGCTTCCTCTGGTGGTGGGAAGAATGAGCTGGTCCAGGGCATTGGAATTGATTAATTCCAGGAAGTGTTGGGCCAGTGCATTGGTGCATGAGTAGTTTTCCCAGTTGATGGAGTGCTAACACATGCACTCGGGTCACTCCACAACAAGTACAAGTATAACTCTGTCATTGTCCATGTGGGTGTGAATGACCTGAGATTCACCTCCCTGGACTACATGAAAGAGACATGGTGGAGTTCTCGGATTATGTGGCCCAGGCAGGTGTGACCCTAGCCCTGAGCAGCATCCTACCATCGCCCAGAATGATACTGCAGTATAAACAGAAAATGATGGACTTCAACAATTGGCTAAGTTTCTGGTGTCATTCTAAGGGGATCCAGTATCTGTCTGCTTGAGATTACATGATTGACGGACCTCGATGCTTTGCCAGAGATGGCCTGCATCTGTCACCCCTGGGTTTCTGGGTACTGGCTAAGGCTCTTGCCACCCCTATTGTGCCTTTTTTAGGTGGTGTTCAAAAGACCAAATTACCACCATAACAGCTATAAATAAATGCAGTCTAAGGGTCATGCTGCTCAATGCTAGAAGTCTAAATCTCAAGATGCACTCGCTCGAAGCACTCCTCAAAATGGAGAACATCGACATTTATGCTGTAACAGAGACCTGGTGTAAATCAGCAGAAAGCATCCCTGCGCTTAGGCTATAACTCATTCCACGCCTTTCATCCCCGGAACATGGACCAAAGCTCCAAAGGCCGTGGTGTCTCCATATTCATAAAGGATATGCGCAGCTCCAGACTAGTAGCCCAGCATAATGCATTTGAGATACTCCAGGTACAACTAACATCGGATAAGACAGCGATTCAGGTCGTAGCCTGCTTTAGGTCCCCAACCATGTCCCAAGACTCTCACGCCACATTCCTAAGCACCCTGGAAACTGTTAAGATCCAACCCAACACTCTCTCATACTAGGTAACTTCAACTACCCCTCCATCAACTGTGAAAAATACTCATGTCTACATTTGTCAATGCTCTCTGACGGATCGTCCCTTTTTTGGCCCTAATGTTCGAGAAACTTTGTTCAGATTTGAGAAAGATGGAAAGACCCTTTCTGCAGTGGGCATATGTTTTTCTACTCCTCAACAGTTCTTCTCCAGGAACCAGAGGAGTGGGAAAATGTGGTTCAGAAAGTCCCATGGGTTTTTTCAGGACACATGGGGCAGTGGCTTTCCCAGGAGCAGAGCGGGAGCTTTAATGGAATACGCCATCCACGTGGCAGAGGTGGCCTGCAAAATCAGGGTTCCACATACTCCTTTCCTGGCAGAATCCTGCCAGCACTTCTGAAAGGAGGCTCGGTTGCTTTCCTCTTGAAACAGTCGAGGGCGTCTATCCTTGCACCAGCACGCCTGGCTACAGATAACCTCAGATACATGGGGGCAAAGAATTATAATCAGTGGGTACACCATACTGTTTTTTTCTCTGCCAAACAATTCCAACAGACTCTCCCATGTTCCACCCAGTCTGAGGGAACCAGCAGTATTAGAAATTCAAAAACTGCTTCAAAAAAGAGTTGTCCAAGAGGTCCCATCAGATCAAATAGAATACGGAATTTACTTAAGATTCTTTTTAGTGCCAAAGAAGACAGGGGACTGGAGACCAATTTTGGACCCAAGTGTTTTGAACAAGTCCATTCGACAAACAAAATTCCAGAATGTCACAGTTCAGTCTCTTCTCCCTTCTGTAGGCAAAGATGATTGGATGTGCTCGATAGAGCTCCAGGATGCGTATTACCACATAAAAATGGACAAGCACTCCAGGAGATTTCTCCACATCCATCTGCAAGCCAGTCATTATCAGTTCAGAGCTCTACCCTTTGGCCTCACCACAGCCCCCAGGTTGTTCACCAAATGCATGGCAGTAGTAGCAGCTCACTTGAGACTGCAAGGATTCTGGGTGTTTCCATACTTGGACAACTGGCTCATTACTGCTTCCGCCAGGCATCTGTTAGAACAAGTAAGAGACTATGTTCTCCAGACTTGCTCCAACATGGGGATTACTGTAAATTATAAGAAATCACAATTGAATCCAACGCAGACTTTAGAGTTCATAGGAGCAGTGATGAATACCAATATTTGCTTCCTTTCCCTTTCCAAGACTTCAAAAGATCAACATCCAAGTAAAAAAAATTGTTAGAAACGAGAGAGTAACTGCACGATTAGTCTTGAAGACCTTAAGTTCGATGGCGGCAGCCATTACATTAGTTCCTGTAGCAAGATTTCACATGAGAATTCTTCAGTGGCTTCTAGCATCTCAGTGGTCCATTCTCTATCAGCCAACGTCAGATCAGATTTTGATTACCGATCATTGCAAGAAAGACCTAGCTAGGTGGATTCATTCAGACAAAATTCTCTTGGGCTGTCCATTTGTTCCATCTCAACCTCAAGCCATAGTGACCACAGACACTTCCCAGATGGGGTGGGGGGGATTATCTGGGCAAGACCATCCAAGGCACTTCGTCCCCCGTAGAGGCCAACTTGCACATCAGTGTTCTGGAGCTGAGGGCAGTGCTTTTAGCATTGTAGCCCTTTCAAACTGCTCTTCCCTCAGGAATGATTGCAGTTCAGATGGACAGTTTGTCAGTAGTTTGGTATCTCACCAAGCAGGGAGGAACCAAATCGTCCCCCCTCCTTTTTCTCTTCCATCCGCTTTCTGATAGCAACTCATACTCCAGGGAGGTCCAGTGTGATAGTGGACAAACTGAGCAGATGCATTCTCCTGCCTCATGAGTGGTCTCTCAATCCCGAAGTGGCAAGGAACATTTTTCGTCACTGTGGTCAGCCTTGCTGCAATCTATTTGTGTCGCCCCTGAACAACAAGTGCTGTAGCTACTTTGCACTGGTCCCCTCTGTGGAGGAGTCCCTGAGAAATGCTCTCGTTCATGCTTCGCCCTTTGGACTTCTGTACACCTTTCCTCCTTTTCCTTTAAGCCTTCAATTCCTAAAGAAAGCGATCAGGTTGAAGAGCAAAGTAATTGTCATTGCTCCTTTCTTTCCTTGACAGATTTGGTTCCCCTTTCTTTGGCCTTATCTGATTCAATGACTGTGGACTCTGGACCCAGATCCAGATCTGCTATCCCACCCAGAAGGATTAGTTCACCCAAACCTCAGAACTTCAGGCTCACTGCTTGGCTTCTTCAGTTCCACTAATTCTCAGGCATATTCCTCTATCTTCCCTAGTTTATAAGATTCATTTAGCCTCACAAACCCTCCACTAGAAAACCCTACAAGAGTAAATGGAAAGGATATTCCTACTGGGCTCGTGATAATAACATTGACCCTTTCTCCACTCCTGTAGACAAAATCTTAGAATTTTTAGCTTTACTCTTTAAAGAAGGAGCCTATTCCTCTACTGTTAGGATTCATCTAGTGGCTATTTCAAATTTTCATAATGGGTTCAAAAAATATTCATTCATTTTTCATAAACTTTGCAAAGCATTCTTAAAAGGGACTTTGTTGTTAAAACCTCTATATAAAGATCCAGTTGTACCCTGGGATCTTACATTAGTGTTACAAGCAATAGTACATTCCCCCTTTGAGCCTGCTGCCAACTGCAACCTAAAATTTTTATCTTGAAAAACTATTTTTCTGGTAGCGATTACTTCTGCCAGAAGAATTTCAGAGATTCAAGCCTTATCTTGTAAACCACCATATCTAATATTTCACAAATACAGAGTTTCCTTGAGAATGAACCCTTTTTTCCTACCAAAGGTGGTGTCAGAAACAAATATCAATCAGACAATCGGTTTGCCAATTTTTTCCCAGTTTTTCAAACAAAGATGAATACTCTTTACATTTATTGGACGTCCATACACAATTGCAATTTTATCTCCCTAGAACGAAAGACATTAGGAAATCTGACCAACTGTTTGTTTCCTTTTCAAATACCAAAATAGGTAAGCCCCAGTATCCAAGGTAACTTTATCTAGATGGCTAAAAGATTGTATATCCTTCATGTACAACAAGAGGAAAGTTGAATTGCTAGGGCATAGTCTGCTAGAGCCATAGCTACTTCAGCAGTTTTTCATTCTAAGGCTTCCTTGGATGATATTTGTGCAGCTGCGACATGGGCTTCCCCACATACTTTTATTACTCATTGCAAATTGGATTAGGTCTCTAGGAAAAGAGCATCCTTTGGTTCTGTGGTGATCAGGAATATTTTTCCACGAGTCCTCCCAAGATGTAAGGTAGCTGGGTACTCTGCCCCATATATCAAGGAATAAATCAAGATTGACAACATCAGATAAAGAAGTTATGTACTTACCATAATGTTCCATCTGTGTTGTCGATTTTCATTTATCCTCGACTTTCCACACTCCATCCCCCTTCCATTCAGACCACCTGGTGGAACGAAATCTGATCGTAGTTATGCATTTTTACATATACAACACTAGTTATGGTCTCCACTAAGGTGCTGTTAGGATTACTTTCTGGCATGTTTATCTCCAAAATCAATATGAGGTAAATTGGAGAGGAGCATTCTATTAGGCTTGAGAGTTTTTGGCTCTTGTGAGCTGGCCGAGTTGGTTCCAATGCCATATGTCAAGGCTAAATGAAGATCGACAACAAAGATGGAATGCTATGGGTAAGTACACAATGTTTTCTATGTTCACATAACACTACCTTATGAGAAGAACTCATTTAACATTTTAGAAACTTTTCATCTGATTGATAAAAATGTGCCTGTCCTGATATAATACTTAAGAGGCTAAAAACATTTTCACTGCTTATATCTTATTATCCATAACCATTAAACAATAGTTTCCAGTTTCTCATTTTTTGTATTAGTTTTTGTTTAGTCTCTTCCCACACATCCTCCTTAGCTACCATAACAGAAGCTGTTTTAATCCATAATTTTAAATTCTTAATCTTATGTTCCCATAAATATGGGTATTGCTGAACCAATCCATGTGTGGTTACATAATTTATGACTTTAGCCTTTCTTTTATTTTCGTTAATTTTATATCCTGAAAAGACTTGAAACCATCTCAAAATGTTCCACAACACTGAGACACTGAGATGTCCTTTTATAGATTTATCAGGTACAAAATAATATCCTCTCCAAATAAAGCCAATTTTTCTTAATTACCATACCAGTTATTTGCTTGAATTTACATAAAAGCAAATAATAAGGAAATGAGGACATCCCTGCCTTGTTCTCTGTTCAGACACAGCTTAGAGAGGAACCCTCCCACTTTAATTCTTGCCTTCGATCCTTCACATATTCTCCTAATTAACCTCATTATTATATCAGGGAATGCAAATGCTTCCATTAACCTACTCATAAAATCACAGCTGCAGGATTTTTTCCATCAGCATTTCTCTTCACCTATTTTAGTTGATTTTCTTTCAGAATCTTAGTTTCTGATTTGCTGGCATCTAGGGAGTGTACTTTTACTAGCTGGTAACTGAATTTACTGAAAGTGACAGAGTTCTCGCCCTTGTGTTTCAGTTTTTTTTTTTCACTTTGGGAAAGCTGAATCTGAGCTGTTGATCAGTGTGCAGCCATCTTAGAAAGTCTCTTAAGCAACTTTTTTTTAATGATAACTTCAGAGCAAAAAAAACGTTTTGGCCCAATGGCTTAGGCAACAGAAAATAGAAAGGGTTCTTACCAAACTTAGGGAGCCTATAACAAGGAAATAAACAGAGATCCTGTGGGCTTATTTGAGATATTTTGGAAGTTTAATTAAAATTTGTATAAAGCACAGAAGTGTTGAAATCAAGAAAAAGCACAAATAGAAATATTTTAAAGAAGACTTAAATGTGCCAAGGTTAGAGGTAGATGAGGCTCAACATCTAACAGTTAAAATAAGAGGAGATGAGATAGAAATGGTGATGTATAACCATCCTGCATGAATTTCTCTAGGAATAGATGGTATTCTTGTGCAAGTTAGGAAGCTGTGAGGGAAGAAAGTAATAAAGATCTGGAAGGTTTAGTTTCACAGTATTTTAAAGGGAGGGGAGGCACCAACATCCTGAAAAATAGCTGCGGTGGCTGTAATGCCTAAAGACAGTAAAGACTCATTAGATTCAGATTCATATAGGTCAATTTCAATTTTAAACCATGATTGTAAAGTGATTTATGTCTGTAATGGATAAAATAATGGCAAGGTAGGTAAACAATTGACTGTTAGTAGAATAGTGATAATCCAGAGGGAAGCAGAATGTGGGTCTTGTTGCTGAGAAAACATTTGACAGAGCAAGCTGGGATTTTATGAGTAGGGCAATGGAAGCATTTGCATTTACTGACATAATAATAAGGTTAATTTGAAGGATATATATGAGGGATTGGAGGCAAAAATCAAAGTAGGAGGATTCCTCTCTAATAAGTTGTGTCTGAATAAAGGAATCCGGTAGGGGTTGCCTCTTTCCCCTTTCTCCTTTGTTATTTACATCATGTCTAGATCCATTGGCAAACAAAATAAGGGACCCAGAAATTCAAAGATATAATTTGTATGGTTGTTCTGGTCAGATTACTAAATTCTGTGGTTAATACAGTACTAGAGATGACACAAGAGACCAAGGCTCAAACTTTAGCAATTTTATTTTTAGCTTTTAACAATTAAGGTTGTGACAAAAAAACAATTGACTAGGCATTTTGCAAAATCTAATCTATAACAACCTATAACCTATCACATCAACATACAAAACCTAACCTATAACCTATCACATTAACAATTATAAAAAACTGTTAAATCATGTACTTACAAGCATATGCAAAAAGAAAATCATCTTTGCCACTGATAGGGGGACTCCAAACATATTCAGTACAGCTATCTGTTCAGTCAAGACAGGGCCGACACTGGCAAGAAATGGCTGTATGCTCAGTTCAGGCTCTTGCTTCAATCGGATCCGGATGATGATGAGTTCCAATCTATTGCCAACCTCTGAGCCTTTTATAGGTTTGAACATGCCATAGGTTCAATAAGTTCAGCTGATGACACCTAGGCCAATAGTTTAATCATTCAGCTGATGACACCTAGGCCAATAGTTTAATCATAAACTGTTGGCTGATGACATTTAGATCACCAGTTTATTCATGAGCTAATAGACTATTTTAGAAAATTACAAATCATTTCCTGAGTTGTCAACAAGTCCCGTAATGTCTAGTTTTATGTCTAGTTTTATACATTACTTCCTCCTTTTAGAAAGCCGTTAGCCCACAAACTTGTGGTATAGTTCCTCTTTGAAATCCCCCTCTGTCTGGTAAACAACTTTTAAACTGGCAAACAACTTCAAGGGTTAACTAAAGTTCAGTTATACCAGCATCAGTGTGCAAGGCTTGCCTTTGAAGCATAATTCTTTCAGGTTTCATGTATGTATATAACATTAAGCAGCATATCATGTATTTATTCAATTAACAGCATATCAATCTAACATCAAGCACACATATAAACACACAGCAGTTCATTAGCTTAGGGCATCAAAGATCAGGTAAACTGTGTGGATCCGTCACAATGGTGTACAAGAAAAGTTTGCTTTATTTGCAGATGATACTATTTTGTACCTGATGGAACCAGAAAAGGACATCTCAGTGTTGTGGAACATTCATGTTTTTTTTTTTTTTTTTTTTTGGGGGGGGGTATAAAATTAATGATGATAAAACAAAGGCTATAGCTGTAAACTATGTACCCACACATAAATTGGTTAAGCAATGCTTACATTTATGGGAACATGATAAAATGAAATATTTAGGAGTATGGGTTAAAAGGATTCTGTTAGGCCAGCCAATGATATAGGGGAAGAGACTAAACAAAAGATAATATAAAAACTGAGAAAATGGAAACTCTTGCCTGTTGGTCTGGATCACAAGATACAAGCAGTACAACGTTTTTAGTCCCTTTAGTTATATAAACAGGTCAGGCATATTTTATCAACCAAAGGAGAAATTGTGGATAGTAATTTAATAAATAGTTGAATGATTTTATCTGGGAGGAGAAGATTGCAAGAGTCAAGTGGGATAAGTTGATCTTCCCAATAGAACAAGGAGGTTTAGGATTACCTAATTTGAAGAGATATTTTAGAGCTACACAGTTAAGGCTCTTATACATAACACAACCAGAAAGTTGCAATTTAAAGTGGAAAGGAGTGATGATGATGAAGCAGGGGGTTATTCAAGAAATAAGGAAAGGAGAATAGCAACAGACATACAGAATATTAAAAAACTATTAAATCTTCAAATGCAAATGTGTGTTCATTAATACAACAGATTCATGAAAAACATTATATAGCCCAAGAAACCTTGTGCCTTTGGTAAAAAGAAGCAATTAAATACATGTGAAAATATAAATAACAAAATGTATTGATATTTGAAAGGTATAAAACAGAAATATGGACATGAGAAAGAGAGAGATCTGATATGGTGCAATATTTGCAAAGGAGTAAGCCAAATTAAGCAATATAAAAAAGCAACCCCAAAGATATTCAAAGAGAAATACAGGCAAAAGCACCCAGATATGGAAAATTTCAAAGTCCACAAAATAAGATCACAAAGGGGGAACATAGAACAGCAGATTAGTAAAGAAGATTTTAATAATATAAGCAGAAGTTATGGAATATCTGCACAGTGAAGGATTTATTGTAGAAAGTCTAACACAGGTTATATCACAGCATGATGGAACAGTGAGTTCCTCAACTAAGGAGAAACATGAGGAGCAGGAGACCTCTAAAGAAGTATGGACATGGGAAAGAAAAAGATTTAATATGGTGCAATATGTATATATATATATATATATATATATATATATATATATATATACATACATACACACACACACACACACACACACACACACACACACACAGGAGAAAGCAAAATTTATCAATACAAAAAGAGCAACACTAAAAATATTTGAAGAGAAATTTAGACAAAGGCATCAGGATATGGAAAATTTTACAATTCAAAAAATAAGAAAACAAAGAGGGAAAGTAGAAAGGAGGACTAGTAATGGAGAAGTTAAACAAATAGAAAATGACATTATGGCTATCTGTGAAGTGAACAATTTAGTGCAGAAAATCTTCTAAATAATACCACAGCAGGAAAGAATATAATGAATCCCCAAATTAAGGAGCAACCAATAGAGTGGGAAACATCTGATCAGTTGCCATATGAAGATACTTTGGAGCCTTCAGTAGGAAGCTAGTATAAAAGTTCAGTTGGAGTTGCACAGCAAGCGAAGAAATCGGAAACCATGGTAACTTTGACACAGTCAATGTTGTAGAGTGATAGGTTAGTGAATTCCCATGTGAGAGAGCAGTGAATGACACAGGATGAAACTGAGGAGATTATGGCACAGGAGGATGCTCTGGAAGTCTCTGTGGAATGCCCACAGGAAATGGAGAACAAAGAATGTGCCCTCAGTTTAGAATAAAATGATCTGAGGGAAGAGTTGCTTGATTTGATAGAGATGGATAGACATATTAAGATCAATGAATGAGATGGACGGCAGAAAGTCAACAAGACCCAAAATGTTAGAAGTTTGAGAAAAAAAAAATAAACACAGTAATCAGGACTGTTCCTAGAAATTCATGCGATATATCAGAAGTGAATAGAATATATTATTGAGCAACTAAATTAATAACATATAAAGTCTTAACCCGAAAAACACAGGGCAATAAGGGAAAGGAAGGGGAGAAATTAAATGCCATCATGGAAGCATCGAACAGAGAAGACTATAAAGCAATTAAAACAAGAAGCATCACTGTCAGAAGTGTGTAGAAGAGGGAACAGATCAACAGAAATACTCAGAAAGATAGATGTGATAAAAGCAACGTGCAGTATCAGAACAGATCAGTATTTGCCGTATACTATTGCAAATAATAAACTAAAGGTATCAGCACAGTCATAAAAAATTAGAATATATCCAGGTAAATATAAAAGTACAGAATAAGCAATTTATTGGTGACCCAAAAAAGTTTTATACAGAATTGGGAAAGAAGGCAAAAGGAATTGAAACACCACCAAAAAAGAAATAAACACATTTTGGAGAAATATCAATGAAGATCCTGTGGAACATAAAGATGCTGAATAGGTAGAAGAAGTAAAAGAAAAAGAAGTTCAAATGTACAGGATATGAAATGGGATGAAGTAACAGCCAGAGAAATTGAAACAAAATTAAGAAAAGCTCCTAAGTGGGAAAGCCCCAGGCCTAGATACATTGCCTGACTTATGGCTGAAAGTATTAACATCTTTCCATGAAAATTTAGCCATGAGTAAGAACTATTTATATGCAGATCCCGAACAGACACCAACCTGGTTAACAAAAGGAAAAACAATACTCCTCCATAAGAGGGATCTGTAAGCTATCCTAAAAATTATAGACCACTAACTTGCCTTCCGACAATGTATTAACTATTATAGTCATTTGGAAAAAAACTCAATAATGGCAATAGAAAAGAATGGTATCAGAAGAAAGTTGTATGGAACATAGGATCTTTTGTTGCTAAAAAAAGTCATAATGGAGAACTGTAAAAAGGGAAAGAATCTGGATAGCCTATAAAAAAGCATTTGACATTATCCCACAGTGATGGATAAAAGTGCTTAAAAATGTGTAATATACACCCTACACTGATCAATTACATTACAGTGACCATGAAACAATGGCAAACCACTTTCCAGTTAAGCCATGATAAAGGACAAATTATAATTCCAGGGATGAAAATTAGAAGTGGGATATTTCAGGGTGACTGTCACCACTGCTTTTTTGTCTTGCCCTTAACCTATTAAGCTGTCTACTTATCAGATTAGGACATGGCTATAATCAGGCTCCCAGAAAATAAAGTGTATGATTTGAAACTATGTAGCTCGCCAGATGAGGAACGGAAACCACAACTAGAAGTGGTCAAAACTTTCTCAGATGATATAAGAATGTCATTTGGTCTCGATAAATGTTCAAAAGCAACCTTTAAAGCAGGAAAGCTGCAGCACCAAGAAAATATCATTCTGGGACAGGAATGTGATATAAAAGAACTTGAGCAAGATAGAGTGTATATTTGGGAATTGATGAAGGATCAACAATAAAACATGAACAAGTGCAAATGAAACTTAGGAATATTTTAGAGAATTAAAATTAATATTGAAAACAGCATTGACATCTAGGAACAAAACTCAAGCTATAAACCAATTTGCTATTCCTGTCCTAACTTACAGTTTTGGAGTGATTGACTGGCCCCAAAAGGTATTGGATTAGTTGGACAGGAAAACAAGAAAAATTCTTCATGCTTATCAAATGATTTCTAAAAAATCAGTGTATACCAAGATTATATTTTCCCCATTCTGAAGGAGGTATGGGCCTCATTGAAACTGATTACATGTATAGAGCTGCATTCGTAGGACTACATATATATCTGCTGACCTCACAAGATCCAAATGTAGTGAAAGTTTTAAAACATGAGGAGAATAAGTCTAAGACAGTGTCCCTGCTTAGTTTATCAGAAGCGTATCAATGTTAAGTGGGAATGAAAATCAAACCAGAAGTAGATAAAAATCAGGCAGCAACTAAATGTGCCAAAAAACAAAGGAAAGACTGTAAGGTGAAGGATCAGATGAGAAGGCAAGAAATGTGGAAAATGCATAAATGTAGTTGCAAGTACAGAAAACTCTTGGAACAACCTCATGTTGATCAGGATTTGAATGCAGAAATGGTTAAGGACTGGTGACTTTAAACCAAAAGACGAAAGGCTAATATTGGCAGCCCAGGATAGCAGACTACATGCACATTGGTTTACAAAGTCCATTAAACATGGGAGAGAAACAGACAAATGCAAGTTTTATAAAACAGAATTGGAAACAGTCGCACATCTTGTTGCTGTGTGTGATAACACTAATGGCAGGACGACTGTATACTGAAAGGCATAATAATGTGGCAAGAATGTTGCATTGGGGATTCTGCAAACATTATAATATCGAAGTAGCTGAGAAGCATTGGAAACATGAGCCATAAAGCATTACAGATGGGATCACCCATTACCAACAGTTCAAAAAATAGATGTGAGAAAACCAGATGTAGTTGTCCAGGAAAAGAAGACAAAAAGTAGTGTTGATCATTGAAATTGCTACCCCCAGTGACTACATTGTCTTGCATACAGAGAGAGACAAAGTCATAAAATGCCAGGTTTTACAGGCAAAATTGAGGACAGTGTGGCATGAGGATACCAAGACATTTCCAGTAGTAGTAGGAGCAATGGGTCTTATAAAAAAGAATTTACAATCGTACTTAGATATGTTACTGATACATGTAACTCTGTATGAATTGCAGAAGGAGTCAATAATGGGCACATAGCAGGTGCTGCAGAGAGAACTTCTGGGTAACATCAAAGACTGAAACAATATTTATTTCATTAACTTTAATCTTACTTTGGCAGAGAATTGGTCTCCAGTCCCGTCAAGGTATTAGAAACCCAAAGGACTTGGAGAAATTAAAAAGAATATTATATTCATGAAGTAGCAGAAAGTATACTAAAAACTAAACCAACACAGGAGTGGAGAAAGGAGATTATTCCAATAGGATAACTGCAATTAGGGGTACAGCAAGTAGCCAAGGGAAGGCTGGAATTTACTGGAAGAAGCTGGCAAAGGAACCAAGTTACTGGGAACAAATAGTTAGGGAAAGTTAATAGAATGAAAATAAGCCAGGAAGACATTTGGATTGCAGGCTAGAGATTGCCTTCCCTGTCATTTATTGATATTAGGGTTATAGGCAAAGAGAAAGGGATAGGGGAATCCTAAACGAAAGGCCTACACTGATTGAGTTTTTAATTGAATGTAGAACAGAAGTTTCTGTTAAAAAAGAGAATTAGTAGGGCATATAAAATATTGCATGGTAACTCAATCAGAGGAGGTCAGAAAAGATTGGGAAGAGGTATTAGATGAGCAATTCACAAAGAAACTGTGGGAGGACACCTGTATGGCTCCAAACATGCAACAAAATCTAGAAGATGTAGGATTTTTGCCTGGAGCTGATGTTCTTCATGTTTCACTGTTGCAGTCATTACAATTGGGTAATCCTGCTGGCAGGTTGCCCTCAGTCGGCCTGAATTCCAACGTCTTGGGTCCTGTGTTGGCTGTCGTCTCCCTTTCCTGATGTCAGGTTGTCAGGAGTATAAAAGAAGCAGCCGACACCATTTTCTTTAGTGTTTCTTGCTGCGTGGTGCCCGAAGCCGTTCGCAAGTGCCGGTCGGCCGACTACTTAGATTTTCGAATTTCAGATCCAAAGTCTTCTATAAAGCTAAGTACCCCGTTGGGGAAACCTTTTTCTTGCTCCAGAACCGATATCAGAAAAAGTTAATTGTTTTTCTTGTGGGAAGCAAATACCTCATAAGGACTTTAATTCTTACTGTATTCCTTGCCTAGGCCCTGATCATAATTTTCTGGGTTGTCGGTTTTGTGCTAGATTTAACCAATGCACTATTAAGCGTCAGTATGATTTTGCTTTAAACTACTTTGGACGCAGATTTAATTATCCAGAAATGTCGTCGGAAAACAATCCTACTACCGGAGTTCACAAAAAATGCAAAGAAAAAGAAACACAGCCGAGGCCCAAAACCGATGACGAAGCTTCTCCTAAGCCAGTTGCCGGTTCGCTGGTTCTCAGTGAGGTGCTTTCGCAGCCCCTGACGACCGCTACTTTAGAGTCGCAGGCCGCTACCGACTCCCACGTGGAGTCGGCCATGCCGCTGGAAACTCACAGTATTGGAGCCTCGGACGCTAATCCTTCAGATGGGTCCAGAGCCGCTGAGCAGGCACCGGCTTCTGAGGGTGTATTCGGACCCAAACATCTATACATTAAACCGACTTCAAAGGCAAAAACTAAAGCACCTTCAAAGGCAAAGAAGCAACCTCAAGAGCCACGTGGACAGGCCTCCATGCCCAAAAAACAGATGCTCAAAATCGCCGAAGACTTGATTACCTTGATCAGGGGTTCCCATCCCCCTCCTGATAAGAGGCCTAGGCAAGAGACTGACTATGAATCTTCAGATCAGGTTTTCATTTCTTCTGATTCCTTTTCTGATCAGGAATATTCTTTTCCCACCCTATGGGGATTCTGATGCTGAAGAATCCATACCTTCAGCTTCTCCTCCTGAGGACTATTCTTTTGGGGAAACCTTACATACCATGAGGGAGCGTTTCCCCTGGGAGAGCCAAGATTTTTCAGAGTCTAAAAAGAGGCTCATGGATTTCCTGTTACTATCTCAGCACAAGCCACTAGCTATCCCTCCTGTGTTAGACATTGTAGATGTGTTTTCGGAGTCTAGCCTTACCCCTGACTCCTTTCCTCCAGCTCCTGTTAAGCCTGACAGATATTACAGGGTTCCTGACTCGCATAAATTCCCTTTTAAAAACCCTGCTGCAGACCCAGAAACTATTTCTCAGGGTCTTAAGGGAGGTAAGGCCTCCGCTGCAAAAAACCCTACCCCTTCTGACAGGGATTCTAGGGCACTGGATAGATGGGGAAACAAGGTTTACACATCTGCTACCTTGGCTATAAGGGCCTTAAACTGTCAGTTTCATGTGCTCAAATATTGAGAAATTGAGAGACAGCCAACAATTGAGAGACAGCCAACAGGTAAGTGTGAAGGCTGGAAAAAGGTGGATAGTATACAGAGATAGTGGGGAAGAATGGCAGGATGCAAGATTGTTAGTCGCTGATAAGGGTGCCTGGTGCAGGAGATAAGGTGGAAAATAACTGTATCGAAGACTGAGAAAAGAGTGAAATGGGGGGTTTCAACAGGAAGTTTACAGGAGTTGCATAGGAAAAAAGTGGAGGGGGTATTATTTCTACAGGTACAGAGACCGCTCAGGAGAAAAAGTACTGTGCAGGATTGGGTTATGAAGCACCACCTGGTGGCCACTCTTGGTATGGCCACCAATTCAATCAGACAACATGTCAGTGGTCTGGTATGTCAACAAACAGGGAGGGACCAGATCTTACCCCATTTGTCGCGAGGCTATGAGAGTTTGGGAGTGGGTGATCTCCACCGGTCGCTTTCTGACAGCAACGCACATTCCGGGACGGTTCAACATCCTAGCGGACAGGTTAAGCCTGACTATACTGATGCTTTACGAGTGGTTTCTGAATCCTTCAGTAGCGGAGCAGATCTTTATGGAATGTGGCCAGCCTTGCTGCGATCTCTTCACATCTCCTTCTAACGCGAAGTGCAGCGAGTTCTCCACTTTGAACCCCCAGCCGGGGGAGTCCCCCAGAGATGCACTAGTCCATGCTTGGCCTCCCGGTCTTCTGTATGCTTATCCTCCTGCACCCCTTATTCCGAGCTTTCTACGGAAAGCTTGTTGACTGGGGAGCAAAGTGATCCTCATTGCCCCATTTTGGCCTCACCAGGTATGGTTTCCCTTCCTTTGGTCTCATCTTCTGGCTCTTGGATCTTGGATCCCATTCAGGATCTCATTTCACACCCCTCAAGGGTTCCTCATCCGAGCCTGGACAGTTTGAAGCTCACGGCTTGGCTGCTCTAGTTCCCCTAATTGCTAGGACTCCTGGATTATCCTCTTCAGTCAGGTCTGTTCTGGTGAAAGCTCGTAAGTCTTCCACCAGGAAGGTTTATCGTAGCAAATGGAAATGTTTTTCCTTTTGGGCTTCTCAAAGGAGTTTAGACCCTTTCATTGCTCCTGTTTCAGCTTTTCTCGATTTTTTTTTTTTAGCAAATATTTTCCAACAAGGAGCTAGCTGTTCTACTATCAAAGTTTAACTAGCTGCCTCCTCTTATTTTCACTTGGGTGAAAATTCTGCTTCTCTAGCCTCTTCCAGACTGTGTAAAGCTTTTATTAAAGGTACTTTTCCTATTACGTCCTCCGGTCAAAGATCCTATTCCCCCATGGGACTTCACTATGGTTCTTCAAGCTTTGGCCGCTCCGCCATTTGAACCTGCAGCAACCATGGATTTTAAGTTTTTGTCTTGGAAAACAGCATTTTTACTGGCTATCACTTCTGCCAAGAGGGTTTCAGAACTGAAAGCATTGTCTATTAAAAGTTCCATACATGATTTTCCATAAGGACAGGGTTTCCCTTTGTACCAATTCTTCCTTTCTTCGCAAAGTAGCATCACAAGTTAACATCAATCAGACTATTAATTTGCCTGTTTTCTTTCCAAATTTTGCTAACAAAATGGAATACAGACTCCACTTGTTGGATGTTCATACAGTTACAATTCTGTTTACACAGGATTAGAACCTTTCGTAAATCTGATCAATTGTTTGTTTCCTTCTCAAAACCCTTTTTGGGTACACCTATCTCCAAGGTCACCATCGCTAGGTGGATGATCTTGTGCATCCTTCAGGTCTATAAGGATAAAGGTTTTGTCTCCTCTGGGTCAGGTGAAAGCTCATTCAACTTGGTCAATGGCTACTTCTGCGGCCTTTTGGTCGAGAGTCTCATTGGATGATATTTGTTCTGCAGCTACTTGGTCCTCATCTCATACCTTTATTTCTCACTACAAATTGGATTTGATTTCTAGAAGGAGAGCATCCTTTGGTTCCACGGTGCTCCGGAATATCCTTCCATGAGGCCCACCCAAGAATTTAGTAGCTGGGGACTTTGTCCCACAGGTTGAAGATCAAATGAAGTAAACTACTTCAGATAAAGAAGTTATGTACTCACCATAACATTCCATCTGAGTAGTACTACTACATTTGTCCTCAGCTATCCCTTCCTCCTTCCCCCTGGCCTTACCGTATGGACAGCCTGTTTGGCAAAAGTTTTAGGTGCGTTAGGTGTTCTTCAGGTCGGGTTCTCAGTATAAGTGGCAGCAAACTCGATCTGGGGGTTGGAAGGTAGCTGAGGTGCATTGTGGGTAAGGGGAGGAGCTCGGAGCAGATGCTAGTGAAATTGTCGACTCGGATCCCATACAGATCTAGTACCCCACAGGTTGAAGACAAATGGAGTAGAACTACTCAGATGGAACGTTGTGGTGAGTACATAACTTCTTTTTCTTTCCAAGTTCCTAAAACTGAACTCATGTCTTCCATACCAAATATTTTCTTAACTTTCTTCAAACTGTATCCTGTTTTGCTACATTTACCCTTTTAGGTCCCCATATGCATCATCACTGTTGTAAACCATGTTCCAGTCCCCACCTGTAAACAATATTAGGTTCATAGGTAGGTACTAGACTATCAGCCCTGAGGCCTATATAAGCCCAGCCAAAAAGGTTCCCTGGCTTTCGCCACCCAAGAAAATTATTTTCCTATGACACTGTCAAGCAGTGCCGCAGAAGTGATCCCCGGGGTGAATTTTCTATTTCCCATTCAGTCGTCAAGGTTTTTCTTAAAGAGGGCCAATGAGGAGCTTTGCTTGACATGAATGGGCAGTTTGTTCCAGACTATGGGAAGTCTCTGGGACAGGAATCTATCCCTCCAGCATGTTCTGTTTATTGTGGTGACAAGGTTTAGGTCCCTGGAGCGTGTGGTTCGGAATGATTGGGATTTCTTTAAGTGTAGCATGTCCAACAGCTCTGGGTTTGACATAGCTTTGTATGTTAGGCAGAGATTGCCTCTGAGTAGACAATATGCGACGGAGTAGAGTTGGAGTTTTTTGAGACAATCTGCATATGGCATCTGTTTGAGGCCTGTAATCCTGTTAGTGAGGTATTTCTTTGGCCTTTCCAATTGTTGTAGGTGTCTTGTGAGATGCATGCCAAACGGAGCATTGTACTCTATAGTAGGTCTGATGAGGGATGAGTAGAGAGAAACAATGACCTCCTTTTTTCCAGAGGAGAACCCTTTTGTGATGAGGTGTGCCACATAGATGGATTTCCTGACTACTGTGGCAATGTGGTTATCAAAGGAGAGACTACTGTCCACCTGTGTCCCGAGGTCTCTTATCACACTTTCAGTGTTTAGTGAGCTACTGCCTATCTGGTAGTTCATGGGTACCGAGTTTTTCCCAAAGGGGATGACAGTGCACTTCCTGGCATTGAGTTTGAGGCCATGACTTTGACACCAAGCATCTGTCTCTGTGAGGCCCTTTTGTAGAATGTCTGCATCATTAGGTGATTCTATTATGGCTCCCAGTTTGCAGTCATCTGCAAACTTTGTTAGCCAAAGACCTTCTGTGTTGGCCTGCACTTCAGAGAAGTAAATGCCGAACAGGAGAGGACCCAGGACTGAACCCTGTGATACTCCACTTGTCGCTGGTCTGAAGTCAGACTTGGAGTCGGCTGCTTTTACTGTGTGGGTTCTGTCAGTAAGCCAGTTGGTCACCCAGCTTGCGAAATATGGATTTATGCCCAGTTTAGTGAGTTTATGTATAATTCCAGAGTGGGGGATGGTATCGAAAGCCTTGGCGAGGTCAAGATAGGCTGTGTGCAATACCTTGCCCTCATCTACGGCTCTAGTGACTGCTTCAAAGAAGTCAATCAGGTTTACTAGACGTGATCTACCTTTTACAAACCCAAACTGAGTGGGGTCCAGGGTTTGGAGATTACCTATGTCTTTGACTATAAACTCCAAGATGATACGTTCCATGACCTTGCAGACCAGGCTCATTAGGCTAATGAGGCGGTAGCTTCTGGGGTCCGTGATGGCACCCCCTTTGTGGAGTGGGATAACCATCACTGTGCACCATTCAGTAGGCACATAGCCTGAGGTGAGGCTATGATTGAATATGGTACTTAGGTGGGGTGCCAGTTCATTCTGTATTAGTGCAGTACGCAGCCTAGGATGTTGTCTAGTCCGATGGATGCTGTGTTCTTGGCTTTGGAGAGTGCAGTCTTTACTTGTTCATCCGTGATTACAGGGACTTTGCATTCTGCCGGTATTAAGATGGGCCCTTTGGAGGGTGAGAGTGGGGTAAAGTTACCACTGAACCTATCTGCCAGGATGTTGGCAATATCGGTTGGTCCTGTATATTTAGTGCCATTGTGCTGTAGCTCAGAGCAGATCTGAGAGTTGCCATTGAGATTCTTGACATAGCTGTAGAATTCTTTGTGGTTGTCTTTGGAATCGGTGGCAATTTTATTTTCATAACTGGCTTTGGAGGATTTTATAAGGGGATCTCAGCTTCTTGCTCCTCCAATCTTGGGATTTTACTCTTTTTGCAACAGCTTCTTCCTTCTGTTGTAGAGTTTGTTTATGGCAGGGGATCACCAAATTGGCTTTCTTTTTTTGGAGGATAGCATCTTGGTTCTGTTGGGGATGGCACAATCCATGCACTTGTGTATGTGCATATACAGTGCATTTGTGTAAGATTCAGCAGTTGTACTTCTATTTTCCGTCTGCATGGGTGTCATGAAGTTTGCCACTTCTATCTTAAGAAGCATAAAGTTGGCTGTGGAGTACTTTTTGACGGTGGTTTCCTTAATGGGGGCTGGGGGTGGGATATGGATGTCTAGGGTGATTAGCTTGTGGTCGGATCTGACCAGCGAGGAGTTGACCTCTGGCATGAAACATCGGTTACCCATATTGATAATGACCAGGTCCAGGATATTGCTGCCCCTGGTGGGGGAGTGGACAAGCTGATCCAAGGCATTGGAATTTTTGAATTCCAGAAAACGTTGAGCAAATGAGTTGGCACATGAGTAGTTTTCCCAGCTGATGGTGCGGTAGTTGAAATCGCCCATAATTAAGGTATTGGGTTGTACCTTAATTTTTTCCAGTATCTTAAGTAATGAAGAGTGGGAATCCTGGGGCATGGTAACAAGCTACAACCTGGATTGCAGTCTTGCCCAGTGTTAGTTGCACTTGGATAATTTCGGATGCATTATGTTGAGCAACTAGCCTGGAGGTCTGGATATCCTTAATGAATATGGACACGCCTCCGCTTTTAGTGTTTCAGTCCAGGTTAAGTGGGCAAAAGGTGTGGTATGAATTATAGCCTAGTAATGCATGGGTGCTCTCTGGAGCCTTGAACCAGGTCTCTGTCACTGCACAGATTTTGATGTACTCCATTGTAAGGAGTGCCTCGAGTGAGTGTATTTTGAGGTTTAGACTTCTAGCTTTGAGTATCATTACCCTCAAAATGGCGTGGTATGAATTATAGCTGGGTAATGCAGGGGTGCTCTCTGGAGCCTTGAACCAGGTCTGTGTCACTGCACAGATGTCGATGTACTCCATTTTAAGGAGTGCCTCGAGTGAGTGCATTTTGAGGTTTAGACTTCTAGCATTGAGTGTCATTACCCTCAGAATTTGCTTGCTTGTACCTGTTACGGTGGTGAATTTAGCATTTGAACCTTGCCTAAAAAAGGCACTATAGGGGTGGCAAGGACCTTAGCTAGTATCCGGAATCCCAGGGGCAACAGGTGCAGGCCATCTCTGGCAAAGCATTGTGGTCTGTCGACCGTGTCGTTCCAGGCAGACAGATACTGGATCCCCTTAGAATGACACCAGAAGTTTAGTCAATTGTTGAAGTCAATCATTTTGTCCTTGTACTATAGTATCATTCTGGGCGATGGCAGGATGCTGCTCAGGGCAAGGGTCATACCTGCCTGGGCTATAAGATCCGAGAGCTCCTCCATGTCTCTTTTCATGTAGTCCAGGGAGGTACGTCTCAGGTCATTCAGACCAATATGGACAATGACAGTCGTATTTGTACTTGTTGTGGAGTGATATGAGTGCGTGCGTTATGTGGTGGATCTTGGCACCCGACAGGCAGCTGACAGTAACTTTCTCCTTGTTTAGCCTGGTGACATCAGTGTGCCTAACTACAGAGTCACTTATGACTAGTGTGTTAGATGCACTGATTTGCCTTATGGGCTGAGGTTGAGTGGCACACTGATTTTGTGGACTGTGTCTCATTTGGGTAGTGTTGGGGGGGTGGTTGTCTGCGTTTCAGCTGTGGAGGTCTCTATTGCTTGGGCAGATTTTCATTGAGAGCCTCTGTAAATGTGCGTGTGTGCTTTGTGTTTCTATGTGTGGGTTTTGGTAGTGTGGGTTTTGAAGAACTATGTGTTGAGTGTGGTGTGGTGCAGGTGTTAACCTTCTCCTCTTGACTGTCTAGTCCAGTCTTGGCTGGAGAGAGCTTGGCTTCCAGTTTGGCTATGTAAGTGCATCTCTCATAAGTTGTAGTGTTGGGTGGTAGGAGGAGAGAGTTGTCAGTGTACATGAGGCAATTGCTACATTGCCCCAAGATGCCCAGATTCATCAAGTGGACGGGAGAAAACACAGAGAGCTGACCCATGGGCATGCCAGGAATAGGTGCTTATTAATTTAAGTACCAAAAACTGTTTTCCTCTTCACAAGTGAGGAAATCCAAGTGCTGTAGTAATTTGTAGTTTTAGTGCTTACAGCAAGTTCTGAGCAAGTGCTGAGCACAAGGAAACAGTTGTGAGTGCTGAAACTAAAAAAAAAATCTGGCTAGTTTTAGCACCAGTCCCAAGAAGAGAAGCAGGCCAGGGCCTGTTTGGTGAGCCACAGTCTTGTCCCAGATGATGCAAGGGTCTGCAGGCTTGTAGCCTTTTTCTGGTAGATGCCTCGAATAGCAACCAGACCGGTCAGGTATGTTAACCACAGACACTCACTCTCCAACCAACAAGAGTCAGGAATCACTGCACTCTGCTTCTACTCTCAACAGGATCAGAATACAAGTACAGATTCTAAGCCGTCACCTACAAAGCAGTTAAGCTTTCTGGTGATCAGCAGTCTCCAGGAAATAATGTAACTCCACTCCTCCTCCACACATTCCTTGCTGAAAGCTGGTAATTTCTGCCCAAATTTTCTTAAGCTCCATAATAGCAGTTTTTCATGTAATATAAATATATGCCTCCCTCTTTGCCAGTAGCCCCTTACTGTCACATATCTACTATTATTATTGTTCCTTTTCTGTCACTATTTGAGCTCCTGTAACAAGTAATATAATTACTGTCCTTTTCCTTTGTCCTTGGTATTGTGCTGAATATTCATCCTGACATCCTTTTTGTCAAATTCACAAGCTGATTTCTTTCCAAATGTGTCTCCTGTGGCATTGGTATCTGCACTCTACATTTGTTAATATAATTCAATACTCTTAACCTTTTTGTCTGTACCTGTAATGCCATTTACTTTCCAAGATAATAAGGATAATGTAGCAGTTATTAGAAGTTATTGTTTTCACCTATTATACTTTACAGCTTTTTTTGAATTTGTATCTCCAACTTTTCTGTTACACACATACACACATTAATGTTTGGCAGGCTGATCTTCTATACAGTTGTTTCTCCTCAATTCCATTTTAACCTATGTCACATTTTCAAGACTTTTGTTTTAATGAAAACTCTCAAAAAAAACTAAATACATTCTGAGAACATCCTCATAACATATCAGCTTAGAACAAACACATGCAACTATGTACATCTTCAAAAAATGAAAGTTAGCCCTCCAGATAGGAACAATTGCCCCAGATTGACAGCTGCACCCACAGGCATTATCTAAACTAAAATTAAGGTTGCCCATGCTAAAGCACACGTTGCACATGTTATAGCCTGTGCTCCCACTTACACTGATTGGTGTCTCTTCTTCTATTTCTGTTCCCTGCCCAGATGTGAAAAACTGCTTGTTTGCTTTCAGAAAACATTAACTTGTAGCCTTAGGAAACAGTGCAGTAGCTATCTTTAAATACAATTAAATTATACTCTTTTATATTAAATGTGTTAACAGCTTCCCTAGCAGTCTTAATATTTTATCTCCTTATTCACTTCCAGTAATTTCGAACATTGTTTCTGCTCGCCCTTGTACCTTTAAATTTTGTATTACCCAAAGCAAAAACTGCTCAAAGGTCTCAAAATTAATTGCCTGCACCAATAAACAGCTCATCTCCGTGGAAACATAGCAGTGAGAAAAATAGCATACAACTCAGGAAATGCATGAAAGAATCTTTGTCAGTATTATTCAGAACAGAATGTACAGCTTCCTTCAGTTGTAGACTTCTTGACTCTCAGTAAACATTTGCTAAAGGAAAAACAAAAACAAGCTAACATCCTTGCATATGCAGGGAAAAAAAGTTACGTACTCACCATAATGTTCCATGTGCTGTCCATCTCGCCTTCATTTTTAACTGGTGGGTTCGGAACCAATCCTCGTGTTCTGACTCAGCTGTTAACAAAAACTCGAGGTCTTCCACTGACTCTTCGCTGTATCCCTGCCCCATCATGCCCTAGGAAAGCTCCCCAGATCTTGTTTGCTGATAAAACAATATATAACAATAAAAATTATTTAAACTTAGCAGAGAAGAAGGTCGGAGAATATATTTTTTCCAGACTTGACCACTCTGTCCTGCAGGAGCCAAAGGCTGGGGAAGGAGGGTGGGATGTAAGAATGAAGGCAAGATGGACAACACACATGGAACGTTATGGTGAGTACATAACTTCTATATGTGATGTTGTCCTATCTCGCCTTCATTCTTAACTGGTGGGACAGCATCCCTGGCACCAGCCTTCTTGGGCGACTTACAGAAGAATATTTTCCAGAACAGTAGACCCAAAAGAGGCCCTGTTCCTGGAGGCCAAATCCACTTTGTAATGAGTGATAAAGGGTATGAGGTCTAGCCCATGTTGCAGCAGCACAAATGGTGTCAGTTGGTAGTCTAGACCGAAAGGCAGATGAGGCTGCTATGGATCTCATAGAATGACCATTAACTGTAAAGAGTATATCTTTGTTGTGAGATTTGTATGTAACGGTAATGCAATCCGAAAACCATTTTGAAAGCATAACCTTCAATACAGAAGCACCTTTTTTAGATTTTCAAAAGGAAACAAATAATTGGTCAGATTTTTCTGAAATCCTTTGTCCTGTGTAAGTAGAAGCATAATTGTCTATGTACATCCAGTTGATTTAGAGCATATTCAGCATTGTTGCCACAGTTAGGAAAAAACACCGGTAGTTCTATGGACCGATTTAAATTAGACTCTGAGCATACTTTTGGAAGGAAGGATGGGTTTGTTTGAAGGGAGACTCTGTCTTCGTGGAAACTCATATAAAGGGGCTGTATCTTTAAAGCTTGTAACTCTGAAACTCTTCCAGCAGAAGTGATGGCACTGAAGACAATTGTCAAGAACTTTAGATCACAGGGTGATGCAGGTTCAAAGGGTGGGAGAATCAAACAGGATGGAACAAAGTTTATGTGTCATGGTGGTAAAGGGGTCTTAATGGGTGGTCTCAATAAAAAAGTGCCCTTTAGAAAAGCTTTGCATAGTCTGCGAGACATCAGACTCAGGCCCATATCACTTAAGTGAAAATTAGATATTGCTGCCATCTGAACTCGAATGGTAGCTGCAGCTGCACCTTCATTAAACAGCTCTGTCAAAAACTCAAGAATGGAACCTATGAGAGGAGAAAAGGGATCAATGTGGTTACTTAATGCTCAAGACGAAAATCTTTTCCATTTACTCATGTATAATCTCCTCGTTGAAGCCTTATGGGATGATATTATTAAGATAGGCTTCACAGATGAAGAAAGGTTAGGGAACCTGGCTATATTTGGAATGGGAGCAGCCAAGCTGTCAATTTGAGGGTTTGAAGAGAGGGATGGAGTATCCCTGCCACATGAGTCAGAAGGTCCGGAACTTGGTCCAGAACCCACAGCTCCTTCTGGAGATGAGGCCAAAGAAAGGGAAGTCAGATTTGGTGAGGCCAGTATGGGGCAATGGGAATCAATTTGCTTCCCAATGAGCTGGCTTTTTGAAGAACCTTGGGTATCAAGGGAAAAGGAGGGAAGGCATAGAGGAGACCCAAGGGCCATTCATGTACAAGTGCATCCCTTGTGACTCCCCCAGAGGAGGGATTAGGGCAAAAAAAGCTGCTGCATTTGGTATTCATGTACGTGCCAGAAAGATCGCAGCAAGGCTGGCCCTATTTGCGGAAAATCATCTCTGCTACTTCTGGTTTCAGGGACCACTCGTGAGGCATCAGAATTGCTCTGTTGAGTTTTTCTGGTATCATGTTGGATTTTCCAAGGATGTGCATTGCTATCTGAAACCATTTGGATGAGGTTGCCCATTGCCATACTCTCAGGGCCTCTCGACAAAGGGAGTAGGACCTGGTTCCTCTTTGTTTATATACCAAACAACTGACATGTTGTCCATCTGTATTGCAATAGTTCTCAGTGGAAGAGAGTCCTGAAGTGCCTGCATTGCCAAAAGCACCACTCTAGGATATTGATTTGCAGATGGGCTTCGCAATCCTGCCAAGTTCCTTGGGCTGTCCTTCCCACATAATGCCCCCCACCCCACCCTATGGGACGTGTCTGTGGTCACTGTGGCTAAAGGTTGTGGAAGAACAAAAGGTCGACCTAATGTTACATGAGTGGAGTGAAGCCATCAGCGAAGGTCTTTCTTGCAGGATTCCGTTATCAGAATATAGTAGAATTCTCACTTGCAGTCATGCCAATAGAACTAAGTTTATTGCTGCTGCTGCCATGGTTCCCAAGACTTTCAGGACTGTTCCTGCCTGAACTCTTTTCCTGGAAAGAAGGAGCAAAACCTGATGTTGTAGAACTTGAGCTCTTTCTAGGGGAAGTTTTGCCATCATTTTTGTTGCATCTAGATCTGCTCCTATAAAAACGATACATTGAGATGGGACCAAGGCAGATTTTTCATAATGTATCGTGATTCCTAGGTGAGAGCAGAGCTGTAATGTGATGTCTCATGCTTTTATTAGTAGATGCTCGGTGGTGGCCAGTCGTCCAAATACAGAAACACTCTGAATCCTAGACGTCTCAAGTGAGCCAAGACCACTGCCATACACTTAGTGAACACTTTGGGGGCTGTAGTTACACCAAAGGACAGAGCTCGAAACTGGTAGTGACTGGCTCCCAGTCGAAAGTGCAGATGACTCCTGTATGGCCTGTCCATTTTTATGTGGTAGTACACATTCTGGAGGTCTATAGAGCACATCCAGTCATCTTCTCCCAGAAAGGGGAGTATTGACTGCAGTGTTACCATCCAGAACTTCGTTTTCCTTACTGATTTGTTTAATCTGCTGAGATCCAGTATGAGTCTCCAGACCCTTGTTTTCTTTGGAACTAAAAAGAACCTTGAGTAAGTTCCGGATCCTCTTTAGTCTGCGGGGACTGTTTGGATGATTCTTTTGTCTAGCAGCTTTAGAATTTCTTGAGTTGCTTGTTCCCTTTGACTGGGTGGAACATCCGGGGTGTTTTTATGTTTGGGACAAGGACGGAAAAGGGTATAGAGTAGCCTCTGGATGTGATGCTTTGTACTCATTTGTCTTTTGTTATTTCTAGCCAGGTTTCTGGGTACAAAGATAAGTAACCCCCAACTGTCTCCTGAGATAGACAGGCGGGCCTCCCTTCAGGAGTGCTGAAAAGGCCTACCACGGAAAGAATCCCTGTTGCTCTAATTTTGTGGACCCCTCTGCTGCGTGGATGGTATCTCCCATTACCACTTCCCCGTCTGCCCCTGGGGGAAAGTGTCACCACATGTGTCCTGAAAAGCTCTCTGGGATTTTCGGAACCACATCTTTCCTCCAATGTGACCTTTTGGGTAAGACACAGAAGGTAGAGAAAAGCAGACTCCTACAGCAAAGAGTTTTTCCTTCTTGCTCGCACCTGGTGAGTGTGTCCTTAACTTTTGGCCCAAAGATGGTCGAGCCATTGAAGGGGGCATTAACAAAGGTAAACTTTAAAAGGCTCCACAAAGTCACACAAGCATATCCAGGAATGTCTCTTCAGGGAAATTCTTGAACCCGCTGCTCTGCTCACTCCATCTGCTGCATAGGAAATAAGCCTCATGGAGGAATTAACCACAAAGTTTAAGGTAGAGAACTGAGAAGAAACCTTGTCCGAAGCCCCTGCAGCTACTGAACCTTGTAGAGTATCTCCTAGTGCTTTCAGGAGCTCTCTCTGCAACCTAGTAAAATGAGTCAGATAATTCAACGATCTGAGTGCAAATGCAGCTGAAGAGAACTTGCACTTCCCATATCTGCCCATCGTACGAGACAATTTGTTCGGTGGATGGACAGATGAGGATGTCTCTGAAAGTTCCTTTTTTTGT